>NC_043010.1:39513767-39518767 GCF_006345805.1 Octopus sinensis
TAGCCACAAGACCGAATTTACGGATAACTTCAATAAATTATCGAGAAACTCTTAATGGGAGAGCAGCTAATCTGTGTAAAGTAATGCAACTGCATGAAATTGCAATGCATGCATGTCGACCACGTTGCTAATTAAGATCAGCTGCAGATAATGTCCAACTACAGCATCTACAACTTGGCAGCAATCAAACGCTTCAAAGTAGAAGGTACGCATGATTTGTTCCGATTCTCCCGTAAATTCAGAGCCAAATCAAATATTACGCCTCAATACGGAAATGCTTTTATTATAGATATTACTTCGCCACCCCATACATTAACACGAACACATGCACCCGCTGAAACACACTAAATAGAAATACCGAGACTTATTGACGTGAAGACACTCGCACATACATATATACCCACATATGTGTGTGTGTGTGTGTGTGTGTGTGTGTGTGTGTGTGTGTGTGTGTGTGTGTGTGTGTGTGTGTGCAGATATGATTGTGACGTATGGAGGTAGAAGTTTTCCCACATGACATCCAATCAAGAGTTTGTGAAATCTGTCAAAAGTTTGTGAAGGAGAAGGGAAAAGAAACACACTGAGAATATCTAAGCGTATCTAACAAAAGTGGTAAGATTACAATCAAATCCCGTTTGAAATTTTGATTACTTTACAGACAATACTGAATCAAATAATGTCGTGAGTACGGAAATTTCAGGCAATCTAAGAAACTTTATTCAAATGCTAAGACACTACGCTTAACAATGTGTTTGATTCATTTAATCACTCAGTTGACTTAATTATTAAATATTTCTGTCTCCGGCAAGAGTTAAGAAGCTTTTTCAAAATTTCCACTTAAAATTGTTACTCTTAATGGACTGGGGGAATCTTGAGTAAGTTTTTAAGGGTTAGTCGAATAAGTCCACCTAGGTCCAAATGATAATTCTGCTACATGCGATGTCGTTTTCCTTTTCCGTGCCGGTAGTCGCTGCTGGGACGATTTTTGTCTCTTTCCGAGAACTCCTGCATTTTCAAACACAGAACATTCATAACAGATTCATCGATGTATTTATTTTTAAATATGATCTACAGATTGTTATTTAAGTCTAATGTTGTTCAATTGCATCAAACGTATCTTTATTCAGCCGGGTAGGTATTCGCAACCTCCGTGAATGTTCTATGACAAATCTACTCTAAGTCTTGGGTTAGCAGTGAATACGCACCGCTGATGAGGCTCAACGAAGCCGGAATGCATCCGACCTTCTCGCTAGTTACTCTTACGATTTCAGAACACGAATAAGAAATATGAGTAATAACGCAGTAACTTGATTTTCAAAAACTTATTTATATTAAGTGCGATGTATATATAAAGAAGTGTTATTACTATTATTAATGATAATAATAAAGTGGCCAGCAATAATGGTAATAATACTTATTTATTCAAATTTATAATGGCTCACGATTTGTTTTGAATATCGCAGGAACGTTTAAATTAAAGGACGCACATGACGTAATGTGATGAATATCTCAGAGTTAAATGTTAAAAATGTCATTTTCAACTGACGAGCTCAGAGTATGGTTTTCATAGAAAGGGCGACATCAACTGATATTGAAATATTCCACGCAAGGTAAGCCTGTTGCCCCTTTGTTCATTGAGATGCCCGTGTGTCCCTTAATAGTGAGTTATTGGTGGTATTGGAGTGATGGCTCTGATTATAGCAAGTGACGTTTAAATATGCTGCTGTATCTGAATTTATTATATACATACACATACATATATATATATATATATATATGTATATATATATATATATATACATATATCAAAGCTAAATATAGATACAGTAGCATACACACACACACACACACCACACACACACACATATATATATATATATATATATATATATATATATATATATATATATGCACGTATATAGGGACAGATAGAGGGATAGTAAGATATGAAATGTGACCCCTTCGGTCATGAATGACCATGGAATTTCACCTAGAAAGTTACGCTCCAAGGTACAAGTCTGGGCAAGGTTGTTTATGGAAGACCAGCAGTTGTCCAAGCATACCAACCTCCCCTCTCTACGCCACCGATGTTATCCAAGGGAAAGGCAATGGCCGATACAGCTTGACATCAGTAACGTTGCAGCTCATTTATTAACGTGCAAGTAACCGGGCATTTCACGGATACATGTAACCTTAACGTAGTTCTCGGGTAGACTCAGCATGACACAGAGTGTGCCAAGGCTGGCCCTTTGAAATACAGATAAAACAGAAACAGGAAAAAAGAGTGAGAGAAAGTTGTGGTGAAAGAGTACAGCAGGGTTCGTCAGCACCCCTGCCGGAGCTTCCTGGAGGTTTTGGTGTTTTTGCTCACTAAACGCTCACAATGCCCGGTCTGGGAATCGAAACCGCGACCGCGAGTCCGCTGCCCTAACAAGTGGGATATTGCGCCTCCACAAGACAGGTATATATATATATATATATATACACAGACATTCATACACTCTCTCTCTCTCTCTCTCACTCACACACACACACACATATATATATATATATGGGTACATAATTATATAGAATACAATTATAATGAAAGGCGCAGACGTAACAATGTATGCTGTAAATAGACGCCAAATACGTCTAGCCACTCAAAATCTTTACAATATATACAGGTTGAAATCGGAAAATTGGACTGACCAAAGATTCGCAAAAGAATTCAGATAGTTTTAGATCGACCAATTAATAACTTACAGTCATCTGCAAAAGTATTATATATATATTTGCTGAAGAGCAAAGGCTACAAGAGGACAGCGGCTCAGATGGAGCGAAAGAGACGGGAATTCGTGCGCTCATATGCGCTTATACAATCGCACATTGGCGCACTTGATTCCATCTTTGAGAACGAGCGGGGCAAAGATGGCAAGAATGGAGACGATGAAAGAAGTCACCCCCACCTGGTGGACGCCCGGGAGGAGGTTTCGAATGAGAAACCTGCCCGGGAAGTGAACCCAGGTGCAAGTTCTCCAACCGGCAGCAAGGGCCATGGAGACGGAGAACCCGGTGAAAAGGTAGAGGGAGGAGGAAGAACTAAAAGAAGGGCTGGAAGAGCTAAAGGAAAAGCTCAAGCAGGACCAAAGGGTGAAAAAACCAGGAATAGAAGTGGAACCGCAAAAGATGGAAACAAACAGCGCACACGGGTGTGTAGGTTCTACCTGAGAGGTTCCTGCTGGCATGGAAAGGAAGGTGCAGGCTGCCACTTTGCGCATCGGGGACCCTGCCACAGAGACACGAGGCAGATGGACAAACCATCAACACAAGGAAAAGGGATGGACCACGCACCACTTGCCCCAAAGTGGAGGTACGCAGATGTTGTGCGTGCCACAAACCACCAACATGATGTTGTCGAAAGGGCAGCTGCTGAGCAACAATCTTTTTTGTGCATGGCACAAAAGATTGTACAGCAGCTGACCTGGCTTCATCAAACCCAAGCCCGCAGGTGGGACTACCCACTATATACCAGACCACCACAGCAAACAGACCCAGGATGGACACCACCGGCAACAACGTACACCTCACCTCGATGCTCCTACTGAACATCAGAGGACTGCAAACACTCAGTAACAGGACAAAAATCCCGTTCCTGAGAGATTTTGTTGCATGCAATCAAGCCTTATGCATAGCACTAACGGAAACGCACCTGAAACCGGATATAGCAGATGCGGAGTTACACATACCACAGTATGCTGTACTACGGACCGACAGGAAAGAAAGGAGTCATGGATGTGTTGCTATGTACATCCGTGAGGCCCTCACACCCCAGGCCCTCTTGTCATACTCAAACTCGGTGTGTGACACACTAATTGTACATATTAGGCTACATATCGCCCTCCAGATGCCCCAAGCCATGTGGGCAAGTTTGAAGACTGCCTTATAAAAATAGAAGAAGTTCTAACCACATTAGAACAACACATAAGTGTACTTCTTATGGGAGACTTTACTCTGCCCAATGTCAGATGGCCCGAGGGCCTTTCTCTCCCAGGAATGACAAGATGTGAACGAGGACAGGCGAGGTCCCTCCTGAACCTCATCAACACCCTGTACATGGAGCAGGTAATACTCCAACCAACCAGGGCAGGTAACACACTGGATCTCTGCTTCACAAATGACATGGATCTCATCCATAATGTGAAAGTGACACCGACACTACTCTCGGATCACAACATGATAGAGCTGACCATGTACGGGCCAAAAGAGAGCACGGACATGCAGCCTACAAGAAACCCTCAGAATCTTTCCAGCTTGAACTACCATAAGGCAAACTGGAAACAAATTGAGAAAGAGATCCTCAAACAAAACTGGCCTAAATGTCTCTCCTCGCCAGACATCGACGTGAAACTTCAACAATTCATGTCTGTAATGCAAGCCATATGCTACAAATGTGTCCCAGAGAGAAAGGCCACTGTACACAAGAACAAAATCCCCAGAGAGAGGAAAATTTTAATGAGACGGCGTACAAAATTTTCAAATCGCCTAAGCAAACAGATTGAAAGCAGTGAAAAGTCCCGCCTAAAAATAAAACTGTTGGAAATCGAAAAATGTCTGCAACTCTCTCATGAAAAGGAAAGAGCAGACAAAGAAGCCTGGGCTATAGACAACATAAAATCTAACCCCAGAGCTTTCTACATGTATGCCAAAGAAACAGCTACGGTGCACTGTAGAATAGGGCCACTCCTCGAAAAGGATGGCACACTTACAGGAAAACCAATGAGGGTAAGTGAAATACTGAATGAGCAATTCAAGAGTGTTTTCACTCCACCCCTTGGGCATCTCCAAATCACCAATCCAACTGACTTTTTTTTTACCACTGCAGATATAAAATCAGAGGCGGCGACGATAGATTACATCGATATAAAGGAAGACGATGTAATCAAGGCTATAGATGAAATGAAAACAGACTCAGCTACTGGCCCCGATGGATTCCCGGCAATCCTCCTAAAAGCATGTAA
>NC_043010.1:39523767-39546267 GCF_006345805.1 Octopus sinensis
TAAGACTATGCAGGAGTGCTTTTAATATGCGTATGTGAGTGTGTGTATGTATGCGTGTGTGTATTTGTGTGTGTATATCTGTGAGAGAGTGTGTGTATATCTGTGAGAGAGTGTGTGTATATGTACGTTCGCGTACTTGGTGTGGGGGCGTTTGGTTTTCTGTGGAATGTGCCATTGTGAAATTCATACTGAACATGTATTTCTGCTGATAGAACATTTCTCTCATCTCTCTCTATATAAACGGCAGTTTGTCTGTGCGTGTTTCTGTGTGTCTGTTTGCTTGTACCCTCACCCTGACCACGGCTTTCAACCGATTCTGATGAAACTTGACACACACATAGCCCAATGTCATAATTCAAAACTAACGCAGCGAAAATTTTGAAAAGTTCCCCCAGTTCTGAAAAAAATCGATAAATTCGACATGGGGTCGAGAATCAGGAACACAAACCACAAACTTTGTAGGTGACGCAACTCCACCTTTTTTAACTATCAAAAAAAATTTACCATAATTTTTTCCGTTTTTTTTGCTATTTTTTGGCTATAACTCTCTAAAAATGCTTTATAGTTATTTCCCTTACAAACCTGAGCAACGCCGACGATACTGCTAGTTGCAAATAAAACTGAAGACTACATAGAATTAATAATTTCAAACATGTTTTTCGGTTTTGTCACTGAAGAGAAGAATGGGTCAAGTAACATTCATATCACTGATGTAATTAAGTCTGTCGCGGTTGACATTGCCTTTCGTCCTTTCGGGGTAGATAAAATAAGTTCCCCTGCAGCAATGGGGTCGTTGTAATCGAGTCGCCTCCTCCCCCAAAATTTCAACCCTTTTTTTTTCTTTTCCCTTTTACTTGTTTCAGTTATTTTTTATAGGTATAGGATTTGGAGAAGAATGGCTCTGTAGTTAATGGTTTAACATAGTCTTGCAATCACATGGTTTACGCTTCAGCTCACCGTGTGGTATTTTGGAGAAGTGCCTTCTACTCGATCGTTTGGGCCGACCACTACTTTGAAAGCATTACACGGAAACGTTGTAGAAACCAATTGTTTACTCATAAGTTACGGAGATGTGAATACACCAACATCGGTTGTCAAGCGATGGTGGAGAGGGACAAACACAGACACAAACACAAACACACACACACACACACACATATATATATATATATATATATATATATATATATATATACCACGGGCTTCTTTCAGTTTCCGTCTACCAAATCCACTCACAAGGCTTTGGTCGGCCCAAGGCTACAGTAGAAGACACTTGCTCAAGGTGCCACGCAGTGGGACTGAACCCGCGGCCATGTGGTTGGTAAGCAAACTACTTACCACACAGCCACTCCTGCGCCAATGGTAGAAATGAATACAACTAATATGATTAAATTTCAAACGCCATTTATGACATCATCACACACTCTTCTTTATGTTGATATTCCAAAGTAGAAACTTGTGATGAAATACGGTTTTCGAAGTTGCTATTTCATTTCCCAGATTTCGATTTATGAGTTGCTCGATTACATGGGACTCACATCGTAGCTTGGTAATTTAGAAGTTTTGATTTGTCTAAATTATCTAAAGCGTATAGCTTTGATATTTCGGAGTTTCCGTTTTGCAGATTGGCATCCTGAAAACATTTCATAAATTTTATAATGATCTGTATGACCTACATCAAGTAATATCACCCATATTAGTCATACCGCTAACCTTCTGCAGTTTGAATATTATTGTTTATTAATTGAAATAATAAAAAGGAATAAAAAATTCTTGCCAATCAAGGAGCCGGTTTCCGTGGCACATACATATCCGCCCACCCATCCATCCTCTACAAAACGCCGGTCCGTCGTAGGACTACACTTTTTTGAGAGCCGAATGAACTGCAGCAACGTAAAATGTAGTCTCTTAATCAAGAACACATGTTGCCCGGTCTAGAAGTCAAAACCACAATCTTACCATCATGAGTGCAACACCCAAATCAGTAACTTATGAGCATCCACAATATTGTTTTCTATTACATTAAGGGACTCTGTTCTGAAACAGATTTAATAAGACCGTGCCAGTGTTAAATTTTACACTAAGACTCAAGGGCACATTAAATGATATACCCTAGTGACTGTTTTTGTCTCCATATGATAGAGATATTTCTAGGTTAAACATTCAACGAAATATAATTACTCCAGTGCTTTGTTTTAGTAGCTTGTAGCTTCTTTTTTTTCCAACGTCTAATTTGTAAATGAGATACTGTGGCTACAATGACACTTTTTAAGCTTTATGGAGAAGCGTGGAATTTCTGTCATTCTAAATAATACCTTCATGTTATTTGTAAGGCGGCGAGCTGGCAGAAACGTTAGCACGCCGGGCGAAATGCTTAGCAGTATTTCGTCTGCTGTTACGTTCTGAGTTCAAATTCCGCTGATGTCGACTTTGCCTTACATCCTTTCGGGGCCGATAAATTAAGTACCAATTACGCGCTGGGGTCGATGTAATCAACTTAATCCCTTTAACTATCCTTGTTTGTCCTATCTATGTTTAGCCCCTTGTCGGTAATAAAGAAATAGGTATTTCTTCTGCCGCTACGATATAATCGCCTTAATCTGTTTGTCTGTCCTTGTTTGTCCCCTCTGTATTTAGCCCCTTGTGGGCAGTAAAGAAATAAGAAACGTTAGCACGTCGGGTGAAATATTTAGCGGTATTTCGTTGGCCGTTCCGTTCTTAGTTCAAATTCCACCGAGGTCGACTTTGCCTTTCATCCTTTCGGGGTCGATTAAATAAGTACCAGTTACACACTGGGACTTAATCCGTTTGTCTACCCTTTTTGTCCCCCCTGTGTTTAACTCCTTGTGGGCAATAAAGAAATAAATATCTTCATGTCATTTGCTCTATATTTTGTAAGTTCCTCTTTTTTTACCAATAGCGTTATTAGTAGTTAGTGGTTAATTATGCTTAGAAAGAATTAATTCCTTCATTATTCTGATTGTGATTACTTTTATTCTTAGAATTACTAAGACGGTCTTATCAACAAAAACCCTCTATACAGTATGCAGAAATTAGATTAAATGCTATTAATCACAATTAATCCAACAAGATCTCATATCTTAGAGCAACCAAAGCCACACATATCAACATGGAAAGACTAATATGCATCACCTACATAGATTTATCGCTGACAAGCAAAGATTTCCTGGCTTGCCTGATTATATAGGCATCTTAACAATATTTACTTCCAAAATCTGGTGAGAAGGAGCAAGGAAGTTGACAGATAGATTTAAACAAAATCCTATATAATGAATATGCGAATAAGAAAGGATTAATTTTAATGAGCGATTTAATTACTACACTATTTATTTCCTTCTAGTACTGATTCTAATGTGGAGGCGCAATGGCCCAGTGGTTAGGACAGCGGACTCGCGGTCGGAGGATCGCGGTTTCGATTCCCAGATCGGGCGTTGTGTGTGTCTATTGAGCGAAAACACCTACAAGCCCCACGAGGCTCCCGTAGGGGATTGTGGTGTCCCCTGTTGTACTCTTTCGCCCCAACTTCTCTCACTCTCCTTTCCTGCTTCTTGAGTAACGCTGCGATGGACTGACATCCCGTCCAGCTGAGGGGGACACATACGCCCCTGAAACCAGAGCCTCGCTAGGCTAGAAAAAGGGAATAATTAAATAAACTGATTCTAATATTCTGTTGGTTTATGAGTATATATTTGCTAACGTAAACAAGCTACCTTATATTCGAATTGTATATTAACCAACGTTAGCTAGGCTGATAATCGGTTTTATTTTAGTTGTATTTTAGTGCTTTGTATATTTTGCTGTTGACTATATCCTGTACGCTCGCATTAAATTGGAGTGTTTTACTATTAGATCCACTTAGGGTTAATGCCAACGTATGCAATTTTTAAATATTCTTCTTATCTATTTTTTGGTAAGTTTCTAGCCTAAATATCTATGTCTCCTATGTAAAGGTATTTGTTATCAGATTAAGTGTATTTTTCTATACTTCTTAATAGCCATGATATTAGATTTATGGTTATGTTATAAGCAAATATGCACACTTACACATCTCGAACATATATAGAGTGATTTGTTTGCATGTGTGAATTTAAAGCGTATATTTATACCTATGTGACATGTGACAACACGTACACAAAAACATACATATATATATATATATACAGGTATATATATATATATAATGAATATATACACATACATATACATATGTGTATATATGTATATATATATATATATATATATATGTATATATGTATGTATATATATATGTACATATTTATACATGTATATATGTTCGTACTCACACATAAATTACACATGATTATATATATATATATATATGTATGTATGTATGCATATATATATATATATATATATATGTATATATATATATATATGTATATACCTGTGTGTATGAATATATAAGATGTTTGGGCACGCGTGTATGTCTAAAAGTTTGTTCGTGACCGTGTATGTGTACGAGTGTGCGCATGCGTGTATTTATTCGCAAAACCTTTATACACAAACATTGCGTTCCAGTTTGTTGATTTATGCCAATATAATGATTGTTTATTAAGATATGTTTACCCAGCAAAACAGAGAAGAAGAAGAAAAAACAGAAATAAGGAAAAATCAAATATTTGATTTGGATTGGTTTCTCAGGCCATGCTGATTTCTTACTGAACGACAACAATAGCTACAACAGCAACAACAAACAACAAATAAAATCCGGCAAATATTTCCCACTATTAATGATTCTGTCCATTGCAAAAGGAAACATAAGACTATGTATATACTAAAAATGATTGATACGCCCCACACCAGCGAGTACTATTCAACATCGGCTTAATACAAATACGGAGAACAAAATTCTAAGTAAACGGAACGACGCTAAAGAGATGAAGTTGTCTCACACTTGGCAGGTTTTCAGATAAATTACTGGTTTGTGTTAGGTCGGCCATAATCTTCTTTTTCGGCATTTTTATCGAAGATTTGTGAAAGGAAGAAGCACAACAAATATGGCTCGCTGTGAATGGCCTCTGAGGCTAAAAATACATCTTTCGTTCCAGAGAGACAAAAATCATCATCAAATGCATTTAAACAGACTAAATACATTGAAACATGCGTGGGGGCCTTAATACTTACAATCTCAGAAAAAATTCAGAAAAACAAAGACAATGGTACACATACACACCCATATATATATACATCTGTATGCACATAGACGACAGACAGACAGATATATATATATATATATATGTATATATATACATATAGCTTAATATATTAAATCCGTTCTGTCAGTATGTCTGTTTATGCACTTATAACTCGAGTAATCTTTATCCGATCGCGCTGAAATTTTAAACATGGATACATGAGAGAGCGGGGCGTTCCGTAATTTAAAAATATTTTCAAAATCGTTAGTTTCAAAGTGAGATTCGCTATTTTTGCAATCTTTATGTCCTGTTTTTCTCGCCATTAAAATAACCAGTTGCTCAGACTGCCGGCACATACCATTTTGCTAGCAACAAGAGGAGTACAGGATGCTGTCTCACTTTTTCCTTCTCCCTGTGGGGCTAATAATCTCAATCTTTAGTTACAGTTTAACATTCGAACTACATAATAGCCAGAATTGTCGGATTAAGACAGTAGGGTTTTTTGAGGAAGATTTGGCAGCTATTTCTACCAGGTCTTACGTCTGTATCGTTATGTGAGATACTGTCCTATATATTATATATTCCTTATTCTTTCCAAATCCGAATTACAGGTTTTGACTATGGGGTATCAAAAGATTCAGTACTATTTTGGCTACAAATTAAACTTAATTTCCATTCACATATTTGCATTTCAAAAATTTAGCATAATCTTTCCATAAATCAACTATATTAAACATGTTATACGATGACGTCACATTTTCTATATGTGTGTGCATCTTAAAAGACATCAATCATCACGACACACACCTTCACTCACTTACTCTATCTCTCTTTCTACACCTCTTTCTCTCTCACATACATACGCACAATCACGAACGCACACACACACACACACATACATACACACACACACACACAAACATACACGTCAATTTCATATAGACCCACATACATCTTTCATTTTCTTTCTCTGTTCTTTTCGCTTTGTCTTCTTTTAATTTCTGCTCTCTTCAAATAAATTTTTACGGATAGAACTGCATACAAAAATAGGGATTAATGTATAATTTCTTTCTATGTTCATATTTTTTTTATTTACAATATTGGAAAAAATATCCCACCAAAGAAAAGACGTAATCTCTCCAGAAACAAGTATATAACAAGGAGGATTGTAGAAAACCGAAGGCGAGAGTCTGAAGAGAGAAGCTAAATGAGATTTTCTCAAGATCAGCATGTTCCAGCACTTAATGCTGGATAATTAAATCCTAAACAGACTACGTACAAATTCGTTCTACACAACTCCTGAAGCTGTTTCCAGATATGATCCATCCCATTCTTATCAAAATAATAACTGTCCAAATTGATGTGCTAAACACAAATTGATAAATGAAAATTTTCAAATGAAACCAATGGTATGTGCTGCTCAGGCGGTCAGGTAACATTGCCAGCACTACTAGCTTTTTCTCAATGTCTTATGACGTCTTTTCTTCTAGAAGGGATTTACATGCAGTCAAAGGATTTTGTGAACAATATCAGACAATACAACTCTGCAAATGACATCGTTTGGTGCACCTAAGAAGATAGATAAACATGAATTTACGACGACGTCAAAGTTCAAGTCAATCACCTCATTGGTTTCCTGTTACCCACAAATGAACAACCAAATTTACTTTATGAGTGATTTAGGTCAACAAACCCGCAGGCGGTGTCAGAATTTTAGATGGTGAGTCGTGTTAGACAGAGCGCCGACTGCTGCAAAGAGAGCATATCCACAGACACCTCCGTGCGCTCAGAAATCACAAAACCCCCACAGGTTAGGGCCTGAAATACTCCAAACGGATGCTCAATGTTAGGAAGTTTCCTTTTCCAACAGTCTAATCTGTTGTGCGTACGTGATATGATGCTGATGATAAGGAGGGAGGATGATGATGATGATGATGATGATGATAATAATAATAATAATAATAATAATAATAATAATAATAATAATAATATCGATCAGGAACTATCAAGCCAATGTGATGAGGAATGGTGTAGACCCAAAGTGCCGATACTGCAACGATGGGATAGAAACAGTGAACCACCTAATCTCTGGATGTAAGGTTTTAGCACCTGTAGAGTACAAATCAAGACATGGCAGAGTTGGCCAAAATCTGCATTGGATAATATGTCGGCATTGCTACAAGCTCTGGGAACAGTGAGCAAAAATCTCGAGAAGTACGTGGAACAAACAGGGGCTGCAATAAGGGTGGAGCACTTGCAGAAAATAGCCCTGACTGGAACCGCTCGAATACTCCGGAAGATGCTAAAAAAATAAGAGGTGTTACCTTAGTTCACTGGTAGTGAACAGCTGACACCTTAGTACATCTCCAGTTTTAGAAACTGTACAAAGGCTATAATAATAATAATAATAATAATAATAATAATAATAATAATAATAATAATAATAATAATAATAATAACAACAACAACAACAACTACATCGAAAAATACCTCAGGAATGAGAAACTAGGTTTGGAATTTTCCCCAAGACACCTGATGAAGGCTGGGGGGTGTATCAGCCGAAACATTGTGTTAACAACCAACAAGATTTGTATATTTCTGCTCCAGTGCCACATTGATGGCATGCGCTGCTCTTTCACTCAATAATAAACATAAAATCACATCTTATAAGATACGCGTCATGATCTATATTTGATTGTTAACCGAAAGGGAGAGAAAATTAATGACGTAGCCTAGATTGGAAAACTAAAATAACCCATTATTCTACAGCTAATACAAACTCAATATATGCATATGTTCAGGGATGTTGTTCAAACAAGAACTTAATTGTTGGAAAAGAAAAGAAAGCTAAAACGAAACGAAAGATAAATTTAATTCGAGACGCCACCAACAACATTTTCCTCTTCATAGTAACCTATAAAATATACATTAAGTAAGTGAGAGTATATGAATGCTGACAATGACTTTGGACTAAATGCAGAAACGGAATTTCTGATTTTAGCTGCGCTAAATCCATGCCAAGACACACTTGTTCCAAAAATAAATTCTTCACACAAGTATCTATCTTCGACTTCAAAGGATATAACAAAACATCCGACCAGGTTATTTTTGGTTGTCTTGTCATCATGAAAATAGAATACATTCCCATATTTAGCTATGAAGATCGTAGTAACCATTTGGTAATATTTCATCACTCCTAATTGAATGTAATGTTAGAGAATAGAACCACACTCGAGCACTCTGATATATTATAATATCATTGTTACGATGTTCTGGGATATGCCTGTACAAAATGAAAAAGGACTCAAAATAGACAATTCGGACACTGTTAACAAAACCTGGAAGAAATAGGATTAATATGATAGATATAGCGATCGTATTCAAATGCTGTGGAAAAGTTATCAAAATGGCCGGGTGTTAGTACGGAATTAAATTTGGTATCAATAATGTTTGAAGTGTGTGATCTTAAAAATAACACGCAAACAAATCATACCAAAGTAGATAGAGTTATATACAGTTCTAAAGAAGGTTGAAGATACAGATAACATATTTTCTGCAATGCAGTTACCAAAATGCCACACATCACATACTATAAGCAATCTCGTCCCAGTATTTTAAGGTCTATCCACAACAACGAGAGAAATAATGAGATCATATAACAAACAACAAAGTAAATATCACGATAATAATTGTATATAATATAAGCCTATTGTTTCTGTGATATTTAAGGCTTAGCATCAAATTGTATGTTAAAACCGAAAGACAAACTGAAACACTGATACAGTCGGTGCATTGATTCAGTAGTGAAGTTGATATAAAATTAAAACCAAATCATACATCAGCACTATTTTGAAGAGAAAACGAGATCAATGATAACATGTACTAATATCAAATTTGATCAAACAATAGAGAAAAGAGGAATTAATGAACAAGACACGCCAGATGGAACACAGACGGGTTTCAGCAGACAAAAATCACATATTTGGTTGTCAAAGGTCATCAAGTATAAGAAGTTGTTTTCGAGGCGTGCACGCTCCATGGACATCATGGTCAAATTTCGCTGAGGTTATTTTTTCTCTATTTGTCATTTGACGAAGAATAAGTATGGAAGAATGAAATGCAAATTTTGCCACAGTTGTATTTGAAGTCACAACATAAAGTGCTGTCGATCTATAATAACAAAATTATTTCATCCTTCTTAGTACAGGGACTCTTTCATACATACCTGTTACATACCTGCTACATACAAACATGTGACAATATAAAATAGCATACCAGAAATTTTCATCCGTATCAAAAACGAGAATATAGATATTATTTTAAAGAATAAAAGAACATATTAAAACGAGGACCGGACCACAAATGTGTAAGAGTTCACTATTTCAGTTCGATCAGGCCTTTGACTAGCACCGATTCAGCACACATGATGGTGTAGAACTATGAAATGAGCCTGTGAATTAGAGACACGCGGATCATTATGTCCAAACGATAACCTCCCAACTGTGCATATTTTCTTTTATCACCCGTTGCCGATATTTCGCAAGAAAGCAACAAAATAAAGACCAGATGCTATTAGTAATTCACTTCAGTTTGAGCATTGTATTTCTCTGGCTTATATATATATATATATATATATATATATAGATATACATTCACATATATGTATGTGTGTGTGTGTGTGCATGTGCGTGTGTGTGAGGGGGTTGCATTAAGTATGTCGGGAAAGGCCTGACTGGAGGATTAGTCTTCCGAGTTCTTTGTATAGGGCTTAGAAAAACTGAAAAACCCTTGCAGATACTCCTGTGTTATATTTTACCCAATGCAAGGAAATATTCAACTCTCATAATTAAAGTTGAAATATATATAGAGAGAGAGGTAAATGTATATATTGGAATTTGATTATTGGCATGTGAGTTCATCCGATTCCCGCGTTGAGTTCCTTTGTCTGATGGAAGCGTCTTGTAAAGAGTCAGTATTTTATGCCATGCAGCTGTCACACCTTCTAGTCACACTAGATTTCATTGATGTCCAGAAATTTCCAACATCAATAATATAGGATAAAATAGTTTACGTTGCCCTTCAATTTCTCAGTCACAAAAATATTGCGTCTGGTTGCTGTTGAGGTTCCTACTAACAAAGCTGTTGACTAATGTGTTATTAGAAATGTTCTAAAGATATTCTTTTCTGCTCTCGGCAAAATGCCCGAGTTTTGGGGGGAGGGGCACCAGTCGATTATATCGGCCCCAGTACGCAACTAATACTTAATTTATCGACCACGAAAGGATGAAAGGCAAAGTCTACCTTGGCAGAATTTGAACTCAGAACGTAAAGACAGACGAAATACCTATCTCTTTACTACCCACAAGGAGCTAAGCACAGGGAGGACAAACAAGGACAGACATACGGATTAAGTCAATAATATTGACCCCAGTGCATAACTGGTACTTAATTTATCGACCCCGAAAGTGTGATAGGGTAAGTGGACCTAGGCGGAATTTGAACTCAGAACGTAGCGGCAGACGAAATACCTATTTCTTTACTACCCACAAGGGGCTAAACACAGAGAGGACAAAAAGGAGAAAGATACGGATTAAGTCAATTATATCGACCCCAGTGCGTAACTGGTACTTAATTTATCGACCCCGAAAGGATGAAAGGCAAAGTTGACCTCAGCGGAATTTGAACTCAGAGCCTAACGGCAGACGAAATACGGCTACGCATTTCGCCCGGCGTGCTAACGTTTCTGCCAGCTCGCCGCCTTAATGTTCCAAGAATATAGTTTCCTAGAGGACAGTCATATTGACGCACAAAATATATTATCTTAAATATTAAAGTGGCGAATCTCTCTACTTGTGTAGGACTTCCATTTTAGAATGTTTTTAGAGGACATACAAAATTCTTCCCAGTATATTTGATGTAGAAAGCTAACTGTTTGCAATAGCTGAAGAAAGAAGCACTGGAAATGCCAGTACGTGGATGGTGCATGTAAGAATGACGCAGAGGGGAGAGAAAGAGAAAAACGAGCATCTGGCTCAACTGTATAAATATACTTGTAAGGTTGATGGCCTACAGATTTAGGGATATATCTGGAAGAAACGAATAAGCTACAATAATCTCAGTATCAATATAGAAATCTTCAGTGTAGGTCACTTTAAAATGGTAGCAGTAAGGAGAGAAAGCTAATAAAATATGAAGAGAGAATGTTTGAAAATCGTTGTCTGTCTGAAAGCGACCTTAAGAGCGGTTAGCACGAAATGATAATCATGTACCATTTTTTTATTTATAAATCCGAGCCATTTGCGACACCGGAACAGTATTCGTGTTTTTAATAATAAGCAAAAAAGAAATATTTCGATTGTAGGTAGCTGAATATATAAATGTATTCCTATGACTTTTTGCGCAGTATGTGTATTTCAATGTTCTTTTTTTACCTCCTCTTATGCATACAATGTTATGCAATATATGAATGAGCAGTAATTGGACGGGTTTCGGAACTAAACACAGAACTTGTGAAATCAATACTTCATGACAACACATATTTATAAGAATCAATGTTCATATAAAACGAAAAACCTGAATCCGTATCCATATCTGCACACACATACTATGCTTACATTTGTTGTCAGAAAATATTGCACACCATATAGAAATTTTTCCCATTTTGTACGCATTGAATTTTGAAATATTGGCTGCGGCGACGTTGCTTTTCATCCGTGCGTAGTCGATTAAATAATAGCATTCAGCTGGAGTTAATTTTAGCAACATATACCTATACGTTGAGAAACTTCATTTCGTTGTAGGTTGAATTAAATATTTAGCATAGAGATGTGGTAGCGGAATATTTAGAAACACAAAAGAAATCGAATCAGTTACATGGTTTTATTCTCAGCTTGTTAAGTAATGCATTTTGTTAACGACAAAAATATAGCCAAAGAAGAGAGAAACGTCGCATTCTAGTACTTCTACGTCCACTCTATAAATATGTTGCCATGCAAAAGATCAGAAATACTCGCCAAAACAATATTGAACTTAATGTGTCTCTTGATATTTTTTTGTGTCTAATTAATGGCACAGCAAATTTTCTGGAACAAGTAATTTGGTTTTGAAAGCAGCTAGGTATAATTATTAATAAATAATACGAATGCAATAAATTCATATATTATCTGTATCAATTTCTGAACGCCATTGAAATCAAAGTAGATCAATAAGCTCTAACGGCTGGTCTAATCAAATCATAAAAGGAAGAAGATTAAGATTTTGTTTGCTAGAGGAAGGGGAGAGTGTAGATATAATAAAATATAATAAATCGCCATATTTCGTGTCGAGCCACTGGGTTCTACGATTAAAAGGAGCCAATTGTTGATGTTACGTTTTGTTCATATGAAATTCGATACAAAATGTGTTCAAATAATGGTGTTGAGAGGCCGAAATCCGCTAGGCTGCTTCTCTATACCGATCAGCACATTCAATGGAATAATGCCAGAGAAATCAGGTCAAATAAATCTATCACAGTAAATCTTCAAAAGAATGAAGCTCGACACTGATCAGTTACTGAATTCTATCAATCCATATGAAAGACTGTTAAATTTACTTACTAAACAATTAAAGCAGAGTAATAGAATCCACAGGACTTAAGAATTTGAACCCACGAGTACGCAGGAGCGGGTACTATTTCCTTTGGCTTTTGCCCTGGAAGCAGAAAAGCGGGCAGCCACATGGTTTTGTGTTTATGGCTCGCAAATTGGCAAAGGCATTGTTATTTACAGGCAAAACTACAATACAATGTAGCCATTAGTCCTTACGTCTACCAGGTATATCGTCAAACGAGGCTCCGGCTTAAATGTCATTGTACGTTGGGCTGGTTAAACATTTAAGTTTATTAATATACTCACCTTTGCTTGTCTGATCCGTTAGTATTTCTTGCCTTATTTGAATTTCTTTTTTTTTTCTTTCTTTCTTTCTTTCTTTCTTTGTTTCTTTCTTTCTTTCTTTCTGTCTACCTGTCTACCTGTCTGTCTATCTACCAGTCTATCTGTCTATCTATCAATCTATCTATCTATCTATCTATCTATCTATCTATCTATCTATCTATCTATCTATCTATCTATCTATCTATCTATCTATCTATCTATCTATCTAGCTAGCTAGCTAGGTAGCTAGCTAGCTAGCTAGCTAGCTATCTATTTATCTATCCATCTATCTATCTCTCTATCTGTTTGCCTGTCTGTCTCTCTCTCTTTGTTTGTCTCTCTCTTTATCTATCTCTTTATCTAGTTATCTGTATATGTGTATATCTGTATATAACGTGTGTGTGGGTGTATTTGTATATAATGCATATATATATATACATATACATATATATTCAGATACACCCACACGTACATACATACATACATATATATATATATATATATATATATACATATAGATATATATATATATATATATATATATATATATATATATTATATATATATATATATATTTATATATATACTCACACATCCACACATATGTGTTACTCATGATGTGTACATGTGTGTCATTAATATAAAGGTTTAACAATTAAATTTATACTTCAAACTTAGACGGTAAACAATATGGTGTGTATACTAAAAGAGAAGGGCCCAGGATTATAATTACGAAGTCATCAAATATATAGCTGTTTTACTATCAGTCAAAGAGAGATGCAAATGGTTTCTGAAGAACCTTCAAATGATTTCGGGGTCTAAAATTGAACTATAAATTAAATTGATAAATTAAACTAGATTTTCCCATTGTATAGTCATAAGATCTATCTTTGTTGGTTTATTGCCGGTTTTAGATCCTGGCCTCCTAATGCTGCTATAAATTTGATTGTTGATCCATTACATGTTGTATATGCACATGTCGACTCTTTCAAGTCTTACTAATTTAAATATTTATCTAATGACCTTGTGTTGTATATTGTAATGTAATCCTTTACGACTGCGTAATTACAACTTTGCCGAAACACTTGTAAATTTTAAACGCCGTTCGCGTTTACAATTTTATACGTATGCCACACCAAGTATCCCCTCATGAGTGAAATCTATGATTAGAAATTCTATTTGGTAATTGCATATCTTCGGTATCCTTAGCTTTTGCAGTTCTCCTCAGCTGTTAGTGGCCAAAAATAATCACGATTTTGCGCTATTGTCGATAAGATTATTCACTTTAGTGCGACAAAAGCAAATACTGTTTCGACATGTGAGCATTCGTGAAGGACGTTGAAGGAAACGACGAATAAAGACAAGAAATAAGGGAGTGGATTTGGTAGACGGAAACTGAAAGAATCCAGTCGTCTATATATATCTATATATATATATATATATATATATATATATAAAGGCCTTTTGGCTATTTGACATCATAAGCCATGAAGAAATCATGCTAAAGAACAAATATTCTACAGAACTTGTAAAGTAGAGAGATAGAAAGAGAGAGTAATAGAACGAAAGATTATGACAAACCCCTGACTGAAATTGAATGCTCAATGGAGCATGACCGAACAGGTCAGGGGACCAGCAGGAAAAGGTTAGGTGAAATAGCAATCTTGATGGTCATGTGGTGCCTAAAAGCGAGGGCTAGAGAGAAAAGGGTAAGTGAAGAGTAGAGAAAAACAGAGAGTGGTAGAGAGGGAAGGGTCGTGAATAAAGGAGGGCGAATAAGGGAGGAAGAAACGAGGTTTCTGGTAGAAGTTAAAGAGAAACAGACGTGAAAGAAGAGCGAGTGGGGGGAGAAGGAGAGAGAGGATAATAGAAAGGCAGTAAACAGTCGACGGATTTGGATGGAAGAAGAAAAAGACAAAAAATTAAGAGAGAAAGGTGCTCTTATAAAGAAGGAAATATAGATGGAGACAGAAGTAATTGTAAAGTGAAAGAAAGGGAATAAAAGAGGGGTACGAAGTATAATAGACAGTTAAGAATGAAGAATGGATTAGACAGAAAAAGCAACAGGAAAGTAAAGTAATGTGACAAGAAGGAGAGACAAAACTGTGAGACGGAAAGAGAGAGAGAGAGAGGGGCGGGGAAAAAGAGAAATAGACAAAAGATAGAGAGACTTCACACTTAATATTACTCGCTTAATGTGGTGCCACTGAGAGTGGGAGCAAAAAGGAAGATAGGCAACGTTACGATAAATAATAACAGTAAAACTTCCATACATATATGTATGTGTAAGTTTCACTTACATGTTTCTAAAATTGTCTCCAGCCATTCTTAATTCCTTCAAATGTCCAGCTTTATAAATCCAACCGTCTATTATCTGACATTGTACGAAACGTAAATAACTCCGCCAGCTCAATTTACGTGGTGTGCCATTGAGCTGAGTATAAAAATTTGCAGCAAAAATTGTACCTGCTAGTTCAATTCCGACTCTATTAACAGAGAATATCATTGATAGATTTACCAAATGTAGAAATTCCCTCGTAAAAATGGACCACTTGAATTATAATGAAAATGTTCGACGCAACATGAAAACAAGCTATAAAACATGATATATATAAACAATTAATTTGAAAGAATTTGACAACGGATGGTCTTTGTTACAGTTTGGTGCTTAAGATCGAAGATTATAAGTTGGGAGTTCGACTGTACAAGTTTCATTAATTTGCTCGATGAACATAGATATTCTTTCCATCCTTATGCATGAAAAACAAGAGGTTTTTACCCAACGATTACTATTCCCTGAATACTGAAACATAAATGCAGTCTGTCTTTTACAACGGCACAACTAGCAAGCACTAAATATGACTGTCAACGACGAGTATTTGTTATCATCCCATCATAGTTAAAACTTATAGATTTAATATGACATGAGTGAAGTATATGAGATACTTTAATGACAAAATATCAGTTTTTAGTTATACGAATTCGAAGATTGCATGTCATGCCTGTAACACGGATGCGCTATCTGACTCCATTTAATACTTACTGAATACAGTTTATGAAATGTGTCTACTTTCGCTATGCCAGAATAGAATAGAAATTTATTCTCAATATGGTTTCTCCCTATTTTTTTTTCTCTGATTTTGCTTTTCTTATTTTTAAATATTGTCAAAGAAGGATAATAAACTGTTGCGCAAGTGAATAATGCGAGCGTTAGATAAAGCAGTAGTGTCACACGGTGAAGCGTTTAAACATCGTGAGATTATGAGAAGTCATATAAAAAGAAATGAAGTTGCAGGAAATAAAACACTACTTGATCACGAGTGTTTAATAATTGCTCTTCTCAAACTCATACATTCTAGATCGAGCGTTCATAAATATTTTTTTTATATCACACTCTCACAGAGCTATGCCATAAAACGAGGAAAAATAGCTATTCAGTATTGCCAGAAGACCTACAATGTAAAACAATAAAGTCGTCATAAGCGATGTGGTTCGCATAAAATTCACAGAAATATCTTATTAACCCTGAATTAGTATCACGTAAAAGTTTATGGAAAGTAATTTTCTTTCTTGTATCTTCTGTCAGCTAAATATTAATGACACTTTGACTCCTAATAACAAGGATATATAAGTAGTTGAAGGCAATTAGAAATTACATGAAATAATTATTATGTTATATATATATATATATATATATATATATATATATAATTGTCACAATGCGAGCGACATTATTACAAAACTAGAAACTATGTAAAGCAGATTTAAAGAGTTCTTCTCCACGCTTACTAATTAGATATGTAAATGTTGATCAATATTATTTTGGGTTACGTTCCTTTCCATATAGAAAAACGGGGTTTGTAGCAACCACGTTACCTTCTATTGTTGTTCCTTTCTTCCCTGTTATCCTACCCGAGCAAGATAGGATAACATCATAAAATATGAAAATACTTTTGGGCCCTCTTGCTAACATAATTAAAGTTTATGTTGCAACTGACCTCCGAGGTTGTTTATCAATCAATCACAGCTACTTGGGATTCACAGTACGGGTTCTATAATTCATCGTTTCGATCGCTGAGTACAATACGTAGCTCACGAGAGCTCCCTTCGACTGATTTTCCCCGAGTTACCATCTCACACTTGCACGCCAGTTCATTGTAAGGTTATCCAATTACAACGTGTTTTATTCAAGAACTCAACGCACAACCGGTCAGGAAATTGAACCCATGATCTCGCGACCGCGGATAGAACATCTGAATCATTAAACCATATGCGTTCAATTAGATGATGAGTGAACTGTTACTACCCTGTAGGGTGGGACAGAATCCAAGTTTCTGACTTTATATTGCGACCTGTGGGCATGATCTGGTGTCCTCGGCTGTTGTGCCGACTGCATTTTTTACTTCGTGATTTTGGCCACCTTACACAAGCTCAAGTGTGTAATCACATTATTCCTAATTGTCTCATCTCATTATCTCTAAGATCTGTTGCTCAGATGTAACGCGGTGAAAATTTTTGATATGAATTATATTTAGCCGTTCTTATATTTAGAAAATTAACGTGACATATAACGATTTCACGTTTGGACACAATAACACACGTAGTTGGAGAATTGTTACAAGTGATAAAATTGTTTTCAGTACTTATGTGGCTCAGCCAATTCTGGTGATCTGTCAGTCTAATACTCATTTGTAACGGAAGAACTATTGTGAGACAAGAGATCTAAGTTCAGAATTTTTGGGGTCGTTGAATCAGAAATGAAACTACTTACGGGGCAACGTCTTGATGTCAATAAAGTTATTAAATATCTATTATTGTCGGTGGAACTGCAGAATCAGTGGAGCAACGAGTAAAGTAGATTGTGTTAATTAACTTATATTGTCAATTTAAATCTAACGCAACTTGATTTTAAATTTTATCCGTGAAGTGCGTAAAAATAAGTATCACTGGAGTAGTGGCCTCAATACTTACACTTGCTCGTCTTCCTAAAAATGTATTACATATCTACATATATACTTGTGCTTGTGGCTGCATTCACCCGGGTTGGGTTTGAGTTGCCTCCAACTAACGAGTTCACCACATCCCTAACAAATGCCTATTACATCCGATGATCGGTCCTACTTCCAGGAAACAAACTAATGCTTCTGCCTGCGACCTAAAATCGAGCTTGCGAGTTTGAAAAATGCCCTAGTAGGAGAGCAAGCGCGTCGGATAATGTGTATGGCGTAGCCTTATTCGTCATTCATTGTTAAGTGTTGAGTTTATATTCAGAGTTTCAGTTGGAATACAAGTTCACATGCGGTGCCCGGTCAAATGTATACATACTTTGGGATATTGTGATCCGTAGCAGCTCATCTTGCCATCAATTGTCGACCATTGAAGAGTATTCGCTGACCGATTATCGGAGCAGAGTTTTAAAAGGGATGGTAAATATGCTAGTTGACCCATAATCGGAACCCTAATAGCTGCTACTATTCCGAGTCCGAGTAGATCTGAGAAAAATAGAGACCAGGAAGATGGTTCCCTTCTCCTCAATATCCTGGAACGCCTGTATGAAGGCTTCACTACCGGATACAGTTAAAAGTCTCACCCAGGACATCAATGAAATAGATTAGAGGCGAAGTGGTTAATAAAATTCTACTGTGACTAATTTGAGTCTTACTGCTCAACAGATTGCAACTGAAGTTGAAAGCACTTCCCTGAGATTAAAACAAAAGACACAAGAATGTATTGCTTGTGTTTGCTGGAGCTGATAAACAGCATATAAACTGACACACTCTCACCTTTTAGAAAGGAGGTTGATACTGGATAAAGAAGACATAGATAATTCGATACACAAATCCCCAATAGCTGGTGCTATAATAAGAATTCTGATATCTATGCCTGAAATGTATTGTCCTGGGATTAAACAACTTGTCAACCAAGAAGAAATTCATATCTTATTTCAAATAATTTATAACAGACCATATGTATTTTCAAACTTTCGCCAAGGGGTTCGTCTCTTTCAATTGTGTTTACTATCAATTCATATGATAAATAATTTACTTTTATCATTTTTATTTCGAATATCACTTGTACATGAATTTCTACTTCATACATCCGTTCCTTTCTTAAGCTGTTGAACATCTCATGGGACTTAAGGATTTCCATATATTAACGATTTTTCTTTCCATCGTAATGAACACACAGCATAAAACAAAAAATGTGTACACTTCCTTGATTGATTTTCTATGGTTTTATAGTGATTTAGTTTTACGAATTGGAAAAAGGAAATGCAAGAATTTGATTGATGGATGTTTTAATATTGAGTATGATTTCCTCTTGAAATCGATATTTTAGAGTTTGTAAATGGGAAAAAATGTTACGTTTCTCTCATGAATACTTCAATTGTATAATTGGGTGTATAATAAATATGAGACACAGGGGAACGCATTTTCAACACTTTTTCAAACCAGCAAAATAATCCCCGCATTTAGAGTGCTGCCATTGCATATACAGATGGCTATATAATCCATGCCGTGATATATAATAGGATGTGTGTCAGTCTACATTATATATTATATATATTATTATTATTATTTTGATTATTATTATTATTATTATTATTATTATTATTATTATCATTTTTATTATTATTAGTATTATTATTATTATTATTATTATTATTTGATTATTATTATTACTATTCTTCTTCTTATTATTATTATGATTATTATTGTTATTATTAGTATTATTATTATTACTATTATTATTATTATTATTATTATTATTATTATTATTATTATTATCATCATCATTATCAACCACCTCGAAAGCCTGAAAGCCAAAGTCGATTTCGGTGGAAATTGAACTTGCTAAACATTCTGCTAGCTCGATGTGTAAATTTATAAGTACCAATGTATCTGCGTACTACATCTTCTAATAGGTATTTCGAAGGTCAGAAATTTGGTTGAACAGATGATTTATCGACGACAAGGTCATCCCTATTTTATTGACACTGTGTTTTACTGCGTCCTTAAATGCGAAATTCTAAGATTAAAACCAGTCAATATATTCTTCCTTGAAGAGGTCTAATAAAGAAGCTATACGAACGTTAATTTCACAACTATACCTTATACACAAGATCTTACACTTGGCCTTTGTATTCCAAAATTCTGAGTAGCTGTTTATATTCAAGTAATCACTGTTTATATTCAAGTAATCGCCTGCTGTTTTCTAAATACATCTGGCATCAGTATTTGTCTCCTAATAGCAGCAATAATTTCACTTAATTGAAGTATTTCAACACACTCTGCGTTGACCCTATGACGAACGCTTCCCTGAAGTAATTTCACTGAGCCTATTGTTAATAACTAAGTATATCTAAGTATATATATATATATATGTATATATATATATATATATATATATATATATATATATATATATATATATATAATATTATTATTATATGTATATATATATTATATAATATATATATATTATATATATATATATATATATATATAATATATATATATGTATATATTATATATATATATATATATATTATATATGTATATATATATATTATATATATTATATATAATATATAATATTATATATATATATTATATATATATTATATATTATATATATATATATATTATATATATATGTTATATATATATATATACATATATATATATATAATATATGTAATTTATTATATATATATATATTATATATAATATATATATATATATATATATATACATATATATATATATGTAATTTATTTATATATATATATATTATATATATTTATATAAATATCTACACAAATACATATACACAGAGGCATGTACACATCGGTTCATATACTCCAACTATATATATATATATATATATATATAATATATATATAGTTATATATATATATATTATATATAATACATATATATATATATATGTGTATGTGTAGATATGTATAAATTCTCTGTGAAATGATAAATTGCAGATCTCAAAGCATAAGTGGTCTCTATGTGTATAAGAGTGTGCATGTGTTGTATATGCACACACAGATACGCACGTACACACACACACATACACACACAAATACACGTAAATGCGTGAGTGTATGTAAAATGGTATGTACGCATATGTGTATGAATTTATGTAGCTATGTATCTCTGTAAGTATGTACAATATTCGTAACTACGCCGCAAAAACACAAACACATTAACGTTAAATAAAATGGTGCAGTGGAATAAATAGACAACAGCTGTCTATTTGTAAACGAAGAAATCACATACTCAGCTGTAATAATACAGATTCTACAATGAACATAAGGCTGTTCACGAGCGGCGATGTGGGAAAAGCCGAATGCTAATGTAGCATAAGGAAAAATTGATATGGTTGAATTTAAAGGGGAAACATAATGATACAGGGATAGTTTAAAATTGTTTTTATGCTTCATTACATTATATGCGCACAATTGATCGGTAAGGTCAGATGAGATTATTAAGCTGATGGAAATAATATTTAGTGACGAAGGCTTACTACAACAAATTGTATGTAATTATAAACTAATGTAGCTGAATATTAGAATGAAGTTTGTGCAGCAAATGTCGTCAGTATTTGTCAGTGGCTTGAAGTCAATAAGGCAGCAAATTAATTTTTGTTTTTAAATATATAGTTACACGTTTATATTGGCATCTATCTATCTGTCTATCTATCTATCTATCTATCTATCTATCTATCTATCTATCTATCTATCTATCTATCTATCATCTATCTATCTATCTATATATATATAATATATATATTATATAGACTATATATATTTCTATATATATATATATATATATATATATATATATATATATATATATTATATATATATATATATTATATATATATATACTTGAAATTTACAGAAACACAAACGACTGTGGCAAGTGCATGAACAATAAGCAAGTGTATTAGTTGACACTCGGGAAAACTGAAAATGTCTTTAACCTTTCGAGCCGACGCTCATCAACAGAACGGAATATGAGAGAATAAACAGGAAGAATGAAAAAAAAACTTGTAGGTTTCAGCAGATCAATATGGCAATATGTATATATGTATATATATATATATATAATATATAATATATTATATATATATATATATATATATATATATTATTTTATTCTTTACTTGTTTCAGTCAATTGACTGCAGCCATGCTGACGCACCGTCTTTAATAGAGCAAATCGACCCCAGGACTTATTCTTCGTTGTCAAGCGATGTTGGAGAGGGGGCGCAAAGGCATACACACAATCACACACATACACACGCACGCACACGCTCTTATACGACGGACTTCTTCCAGTTTCCATCTACCAAATCCACTCACAAGGGTTTGGTCAGCCTGAGGCTACAATAGAA
>NC_043010.1:39548767-39573767 GCF_006345805.1 Octopus sinensis
AAATTCATTGTCAGAATTATTTAAAGTATGCTAAGCAGCTTATCCTGCCCGCGCGATTTCTCCGAGCATCGTGTGCTTCTATACACTTTTTAAAATAATATATTTAATCTAAGGATATGTTTTCCTTCGGTTTCATCTTTAAGCTTTCTAAACAATCCTTTGAATTTTTCGTACCTAACAAGTTTAACGGAGTAATGCCATTTAGATCTTAAATTTATTAGAGCGATTAGAAATATATACACCATTCAGGTCTTTTGTTAGCTGCAATAAATAAGTAATCCTTTCTACACTTATCTCAATATTCATTTTATTTCTTGAAAAGCGCTTTCATCTATTGACGAAAAGCTTAGGCAGAGTTTATTAAGTATTGCAATTTGAAGAGAAAGCACATTGGTTTATATGCCGTGTAACCATACTTCCATGAAAATCGATTGCTTAATGATGGTGTATGTCATAATTCTAACCAATTAGCAGTCGTATAAAACTTGTTAAAAGTACATTATTATCATTTACAAGTATAGATATGAGTAGTTTATAAATCCGTTATCTTTTACTTGTTTCAGTCATTGGATTGCGGTCAGTGCCTTGAGGGGTGTTAGTCGAAGGATTGAACGCTCGTACTGACATTTCTTAAAGCCTGGTACTCATTCTATTATTTTATATTTTTTGCCGAACCGCTATGCTAGAAGAATGTAAACAAAGCAGTACCGTATGTATGTATGTATGTATGTATGTATGTATGTATGTATGTATGTATGTGTGTGTGTGTGTGTGTGTGAAAGAGTCAAGAAAGGACAACCAAAAGGAGCATAAACGAAAACAAGGGATGAAACAGCCGAAGAAAAAAGCTAATTTGACTGCTCATATGACAACAAGGATAAAAAGAGATAGCACACACGAATATGTAAATTATACTTGAAAGGTGTCTGCGGGCATGCAGAGGGAGATGCAAACTTCCATTTTGCACACCAGAGACCCTGCCACATGAACATGAAACAAGATGGAAGCTACCTGCCAAAAGAAAAGGATCACGTACCACCTGCCCTTAAACGGAAATACGCAGATACAGTGCGCGCTACAAACTAATTTTATTAACATGTTATTGAAAGGGCAGCTGCTGAACAACAAACATTTTGTGTATGACACAAAACATTATACAGTAACTGACCTGGCTCTATCGATCTCACAGATGGGACTCTCACAAATACACATACCACAGTATGTTGTATAACTGACCGACAGTAAACAAAGGAGTCACGGTGGAGTTGCTATGTACATACACGAAGACTTCACACTCCATCTGCTTTTGTCACACACAAATCCAGCATGTGACACACACACATACAAACACTCACACTCACAATATATTTATGTATATATATATATATATATATAATCTAAATCTTATCATTATTTATATATATATATATATTTATAAGCACAAACACACGAAAGAATTCTTTCAGTCTCTGTGAACTAAATGCTACTCACAAGGTCGATCCGGGTCATCGACAACAGACACATAACCAATGTGTTACTGAACCCAGAACCAATGGAAGAATAAAATTATTTCATGCAATTTCTCAAGTATTTAATAATATAACACAATCCTTAAAACGCAAAAGTGAATGATCGAAACTTGAAGTAGAAAACAAATTTGGGAATACAAAAATACAAGAACAATGTAAGATAGAGTAAATATATCCTGGAAAATTTTCAGGAACAAAATGAGCCCAAACAACCACATTTGATCTGAAAGTAAGCGCTTGTTTGTAAAACATCTAAATAATTTCTCCAAACGTGAGGAAATTATTAGTTTAGAAGAACTGAAAGATTATAGAATGAAACAGATAGACGAAAGATAGCTTTCAGAGTATTGTTGGTGAAAACTACTGTTCATGCTTGTGTGTGTGTATGTATGTGTGTGTGAGTGTGTGTATGAGCGCCTGCATCCTTGCGTGTTTCTACATACACATAGTGATAGCTGTGTGTGTGTGCACGCAAGTATTTGATGACATATTTATATATACAGTTCATTGTAAACATACAATGCATCTCATAAAAAGTGCTTAGTTTACACAACAAAACTATCTGTTCTTAGCGATAGTTAATCAACTTCTATGATACTGAGAGGAAAATAAATGTTTTCAAGGGAACATTGGCATACAATTACGGACGAACAATCGTGATGTATCTTTTTATTGTTCCATTTAGATTTAATTCACCAACCAATATAAAGCTTTCCTCACATTTATTATGAACGGTAATGGTTCTTTTTAGTACACAAATGAATAATTCAATTCAATGACTAGATCATCTGCATGCATTCATGTGTGTGTGTGAGTGTGTGTGTAAATTAAGAGTGCAGTGAACTTGCTGTAAGGAGTAGAAAATATGACTTGCCGACGACTCAACACTAGTATCTTGGAGTTTCTTTCATTTGGGATAGCTGTTTGATAAGTCGCTTGCGTACCAACCGCATTGTTCCGGGTTCAGTCCCACTGCGTGGCATCTTGGACGTGTGTCTTCTACCATATCCTCGGGCCGACCAAAGCTTTGTGAGTGAATTTGGTAGACGGAAACTGAAAGAAGACTGTCGTATATATGTATATATATATGTGTGTGTGAGTGTGTGCGTGCGCGTGTAAGTATATGCCTGTGTGTTTGTGTTTGCCCCCCCCCACCAAATCGCCTGACAACCGATGCTGTTGTGTTTACGTCCCTGTAACTTAGAGGTACCGCCAGAGACCGATAAAATAAGTACTAGGCTTACAAAGAATAAGTCCTAGGGTCGATTTGCTCGACTAAAGGTTGTGATCTTGCATGGGCGCAGTCAAATAACTGAGACAAGGAAAAGAATAAAAGAATATATATATATACGTATATATATTATAAATAAGGGTATCTAAGATATAACACCATGCTTAAAATAGCAGTCAAAACCTGACTCTCAAACCACATCAAGTGTTCAATACAGCACGAGTTAAATAGATAAATAGACAAATAAAACTAATAAAAAATTGGATGATTTCAGACCCTGGGTTTCTACTCACATAGACAGCTAGCGTATTACGTAATCACAGGTGTGTCTGAGTGGTAAAAAACTTGATTCCCAACTACATGGTTCCGGGTTCAATCACCCTACATGACACCATGGGCAAGTGTTTTCTACTATAGCTTCGGGCCGATCAAAGCCTCGTGAGTGGATTTCGAAGACAGTAACTGAAAGAAGCATATCGTATGTGTGTGTGTGTGTGTGGTTGTTTGTGGTGGGTATCTTTGTGTCTGTGTCTCTACTACCACTTGACAACCGGTGCTGGTATATTTATATGCCCCCTAACATAGCCGTTCGGAAATATATATATATCGATAGGCAAATGATGAGACTTGAAAATGTGTAGCAGGATCCTTGTTTTCGATGGAAATATCTTCAGGTCGCTGTGCCCCTGCTTGGACATATTGTAAGAACTTTAACAAGTAAAAGAATAAATAAATGTCGTACATTTTATTATTATTGTTGAGACGCCGCAGTCCATTTGACAAATCATTGTTTTTTCTTCTTTTATCTCATCCGATTTCCTTATATTCCGTTTCCAAAGTTCCTTCGTTGTTCCTATTGACTATTGCGTTAACCATGGTATCTTTTCCATTATTTGTATTGAGATCAATGGCATTGTTCGATCTGTCCATCCTTTTGTCCTTTTTGTCAATTTTGATATTTTATCCAATTTCATTAAATTGTTATTCCATTTTTTTTTTCATTTCTTTATCGAATATGTCCAAGTCTTGTCTCAAGTAAATATCATTATTCTGTTGTTTTCTCTATTATTATACTTATGTTCTAACTAAGTTGCAATACCTTTGTTAGTCATATTATAGTTCCTGGTCGACTTCAACGGTTCTTATATTGAATTCGATCATCTTCTGTCTCTACTAATACGGCTTTTGCTGTGTTTACGAGTACAAATGTAAGTTCTTGCTATGGAAAATAATTTAAAACCATAAATCTATTCTGTTGTCCGCAGTGCGAAAACTTCGGTTTATCTATATTTTTGAGTAATTAGGAATTCTTTTTAATGTTGCACACTTCACCTACTCACACACCCACACATCACAAGCACACAAAAACGTTCTCCCCCATACACGCACATATAAACATACATACACATATATATCCCTATATATATAAATATAAGTGTGTTTTATGTACATATATATATATATATCTTATTATAAAAGGCAGATTTTATCTGCCTCCCTTTGGGAGTTATAGAAATCTACAATAAAGGATTTCTTCAATTACAATTTACCTAGCATTTTTAAGAGTACAATGCATCGCGTCATGCCAGGTCCAGTTTTTAAAATTTAAACTCCAATTAAGCAAAATTTACAGAAAACTCACATTCTGGTGTGTGTGTGTCAAATGCTTTTCTTAGTCTGGTTTACACCACACGCAAACGCACACACACAGTGGGCAACGAATAAAATGAAAGTAATTCACTTACTGTAGTGAGTGATTCTTTCACTCTGCCTCCCACTTCCTCTTTCCACACATAGACACGCAAATATATAAATAAAAGTGTAAGCTAACGTGCGTGTGTGTCAGTGTGTGTGTGTGTGAGGGTGCGTGTGTGTGTGTGTGTGTGTGTGCGTGTGCGTGAGTGTGTGACAGGAAAGTTTTTTACGACGAATATAAGACCTATATCCAAGTAGCAGAAAGATAAGACAGTAAGGTGTGATTTGAGGTAGATTTGGCTGCTATTTCTACCATGTCTAGCTGCCATGTAGGGGTCTCCCTCATAGACTCATACATACATATATACATAGATAAGACAGTAAGGTGTGATTTGGGGGAAATTTGGCTGCATTTCTACCAGGTCTAGCTACCATGTAGAGGTCCCCCTCATTGGCTCATATATATATACATACATAAGACAGTAAGGTGTGATTTGAGGGAGATTTGGCTGCTGTTTCTACCAGGTCTGTTAGGCCTTCTCATGTAAACTCAAGCTTTCTCATGCCTTGAACATAAGACCAAAGCAGAGAATGTATTATTTTATTCTTCTGCTTTTTCCAGCCATTGGTCTGTGGCCATGCTGGGGCAATGCCTTGAAGAATTGTAGTTTAATGAATCAACTCCAGTTTTATTTTTGTAAGCATTGTACTTATTCTATCTGTTTCCTTTGTCAAACCACTAGGTGACAGGGATGTAAACAAACCAACATTCGTTGTCAAGCAGTGGTGGAGGACAATCACAAGCACAGACACGCACACACACACACTTACATGCATACACATATACACACATACATACATACATACATATATATATATGTGTGTATATATATATTGCAGCGTGGAAGGTGTTTGTAAGCCATTTAAGAAACACACAAAAACCGTTACATTCACTTCAACATTTAATTTTATTTGCCAAAATATTTTCGTCGCTTTGAGACCGCGACCTGTTCACTGACAAAAATATCGTGCTAACAGGTCGCGGTCTCAAAGCGACGAAAATATTTTGACAAATTAAATTTAAATGTTGAAGTGAATCTAACGGTTTTTGTGTGTTTCTTAAATGGCTTATAAACACATTCAACGCTGCAACTGTTTTCGTTCCAGCACACGATCTCAGATCAAGTCACTTGCTGTGCAAGTACATCTCTGTAACTATATATATATTTTTATATATATATATATTTGTATATATGCATATATATATATATATGTATATTGGTAAAAACAGTAAGATAACAAAAGAAAGAAAGAGACCTCAATATTATGTAAATAGAGGAAATCTTTATATATAAAAGTGAGGTTGTGTGTCTGTCTCCTACGATTTAGATTCCTAACTACTCCCACATTTTGCGGTGCAGTTTAACCAAAACCGGGTATCTTATAGTCGTGATTCATATCTAGACCGTCTGGGTATTAGCGCGCGTCTACGATGAGTCTACGATTTAAAAAAAAATTACCATCAATTTTTCCCATGTTTAATCCATTTTTGACATATATAAGGGAAGTAACTCTCTAAAATTTATTATTAAATCTCAGAACGTAAAAAGCTACAGTAACACCCCTCCGCCTTTGTGGTTAGCCATATTGAGATGGCTATTATACTTTACATCTCTAAAAATGGTTATATAATTATTTCCCTTACAAACCCGAGCAACGCCGGGCGATACTGCTAGTATATATATATATATATATAAATGTATGTATGTATGTTTGTATCTATATATATATATATATATGTTATATTTAGGAATGGTCATGTTGCCAGATTAGCCAATAAAAGCACATGCACTATATATTTGGTGTTAATTTGCTTCAGCTTTATTTATTTTTTATGCTAATCTAAATCTTATATATATATATATATATATATATATATATATATGTATGTATATATATATATGAAAAATTGTCCGATGAACGGCAAAGGGAAACTCAGAGTAACAGGTTTTGTTGAATTTTCTGCTGCTTTAAATAAAGTATATATATAATATATATATTTGTATATATGCATATATATATATATATATATATATATATACATACACATCTATCTAACATTTCGATATATGTATATATATGTATATATATATATATTATATATATATATATATATATATATATATAATATATATATATATATATATATATATATATATATATATATATATATATATATATATATATATATATGTATACATAATGTATATTATAGATTTGTAGATAAAAACAATTTGAGTCAGAATCTTTTGTACTCAATTTTCAATTACGTTGCTAGTCTTCGGTTATACAAAACAAAAGAAGGCAAAAACTGGGGACTTTCAGTCGATGAATATTTAAGTATAAATACTCTTTTACTCTTTTCCTTGTTTCAGCCATTTGACTGTGGCCATGCTAGAGCACCGCCTTTAGTTGAGCAAATCGACCCTAGAACTCATTCTTTGTCAGTCTAGTACATTTTCTATTGGTCGCCTTTTGCCAAACCGCTAAGTTACGGAGACGTAAACACGACAGCATCGGTTGTCAAGCGATGTTGGGGGACAAACACAGACACACAAACACACACACACACGCATATATATACATATACATATATACGACGGTCTTCTTTCATTTTCCGTCTACCAAATCCACATTCCGTCCACCATCTTGTGGCTTTGATCAGGTGTACTTATTCTTTTGCCGAGCCACCAGTTTACGAGGACGTGGACACAACTGAATCGGTTGTTAAGCGATGGATGGTGGACAGACACAGAAACAAACATACACACATACATACATGCATATATATATATATACACGACAGCCTTCTATCCGTTTCGGTCTACCAAATCCACTCACAAGGCTTTGGTCGGCCCGAGGCTATAGTAGAACGCACTTGCCCGTAACCATGTGGTTCGTAAGCAACCACTTCTGCGCCTATGATATATATATAAGCGCAAATTCTATAAACAAAACATTGCAAAGAAAAATTTTCATGAATTGAACAGCGACTGCTACTATCCACTGACGGTCATTAGCTGACCATTCAAAATACTACTGACATGGCACTCCCACATTCTTCTTCTTCTTCTTCTTCTTCTTCTTCTTCTTCTTCTTCTTCTTCTTCTTCTTCTTCTTCTTCTTCTTCTTCTTCTTCTTCTTCTTCTTCTTCTACTACTACTACTACTACTACTACTACTACTACTACTACTACTACTACTACTTCCCCTTCTCCTCCTCCTTCTTCTTCTTCCCTACCAAGAATTCACAACGACCTCGAACCCACAAGAGTAAACAAGAGAGACAGAGACAGGCAAGAACAAGGAAGATGCCACTTGTATTTGAACACTATACAAATATACTTTTAAGATAACTTTTCTTTTAATTTTTCTAAATTTAATTATTTAATTGTTACAGTTGAAAAAGTCTGAATGACTGAAACCAGTACTGAAATGTTTTTTATTAAATTATTTTAGCATTTTCTATCTTGACTTTTTTTTCCATATGTGTACCGTGCTTGTGTCCTGACATCGCTTCTCTACTCATGTGAGACATGGACTCTGTACAAACGTCAGGTGAGTGTCCTTGAACGTTTTCATCGGAGATGTCTCAGACACATTCTCAATGTTGGCTGGACCTCAAAAATTCCAGACACACAGATCCTGAGGACAGCTGATATCTTGAGTATTGAGGCGATGGTGCACAAGCACCGGTTGCGTTGGACTAGACACCTTATTAGAATGAAGGATAGAATGATTCCTAAGCATATACTCTATGGAGAACTTGTGAATGGAAGGCGACTCCGGCAGAAACATACATACATACATACATACATACATACATACATATATACATAGATTGATAGATGGAAAGATAAATAGATACATAGACTGATAGATAGAAAGATAAATAGATAGATAGATAGATAGATAGATAGATAGATAGATAGATAGATAGATAGATAGATAGATAGATAGATAGATAGATAGATAGACATGTGTATAATCATGTAATGTAAAGATATAGAGATTGGGTGATGAGAGATGAAGGAGAGACAAACAGAAATCAATAGATGAACGAACACATTATGTAACACAGCGAAGGTATATGATTCAATTCTTTCACCATAAAGTTACATTTCCTGATTGGCTTCAAATCGAACGTGGTGTTGCAGCCCCTTCGAGAGGATGTGATGATATAGCAAGCAAGCGTTCATGAGTTTGACGCATTTGGGTCATATTCAATTTCGTTGAAACTGATGTTGAAACACCGTGCTTGTTCTGACAGCATCTTGATTTGAAATATACATACATACATACATACATACATACATACATATATATATATATGTATATGCGTATGTATGTATATATATATATATATATATGTATATATATATACATGTATATATATATATAAATGTATGTATATATATATATATATATAATATATATATATATATATATATATATATATGTATATATATATATATATATATATATATATATATATATATACGCATATATATACACATACATATATACACACACATACATATATATATATATATATATATATATATATATATATATATATATATATATACACACACATATAAGTATGTATGTATACATCTATGTCTGCACTATATGTGTTCAGAATAATGAGTTTTCGCTAAATATTTGGCATTTTGCATAGCAGCAACCTTGTGCAAAAGAATTAATTATTTCTGTATAAGAAAGTTTTCTTTCCTATCATAATTCTTTTATATATACTTGCCGATATACTAATGATCTTCATGCACGCACAGACACACACATGCATATGCATGTGCATGTTACATTCTTCCCTTCTCATCCTTGCATATATATACGTGCATTTTATATATATATATATATATATATATAATATATATAAAGCATCTTGTGGTATGGACTTGTTATTTCATGCATGAGAAAATTGGCTCGAGAGAATTTACTAATTGCATATAAGTCTATTCTTCTTTAATTGTATTAGACATAAAGATGGATTTCAGATTATTACATGTGTACCTTATAACTACGTTAATATGCGTTTGTCATAAAGGGTTTTCTTCACTACATTTCTCGCAAGAGATAGAACATAAAAAATTTATCGTTCTTTTTGACAGAGAGACTTGTTTCACGCTGATATCTATTACTCTGCTTAGAAACGTGTTTTAATGTCGACGAATTTGCCGAATTAATATTTAGGGACTAGAGTATATTAGAGGCAATTTTTAGAGAGTGTTTGAGCGAAAAAGATATGCATACCATCAAAACTATCCATCTTCCATCTGTTAATTTACAGCTAGCTTCTGATGTTCTTTAGCGTTTCCAATTATCAATGATTCCTGACTTTCCTCTTCAGATGCTACACTATTAAATATATAAATAAAAACAAATATTCGTAGAATTCCCTAAAAAAATACTTGAAGCAATGATCAATTAGATGAAGCAGTAGAACACGTATGGTGACACTTATGCCGTCGCTGGACTAGCTGTAAAAGTGGCAATTTCATCTGAAACCACGCATTGCCAGATACACAAAATGCTGTACAAATTCAGAAAATAATGAAGCTTTGGTGGAAACTCTTTCATTATAGATCTGATTGATGAAGGGTGACTTGGAGTTAAAACCACCCAACTGACTATGTTTGCCAATATAATTGTTAGATATAACGGTGATATGTATGGTATTTTCTAGATCATGGAATGAGCAAAAAAAAATAAAATAGAATTAGGGCGCTGCTATTGTCCTCTTTCTGGTCGTAATATTTGTGATCATAGTTGCTGCCACTCTTATATTACTTTTCTTATATTATCATTATGTTTCTCAGAGTATATTTTCATTATTAACACGGTTGCTATTTCTTTTCAGGTCGAGAATTTCCTATGGTTATCCATTTAAAGTATTTTTCGTTGATTCGCCCCGAAAAGCGCAAAAAATAAGCAATAAAACGAGCAGCGGGTTACAAGGTTATGTTGCATTTTTCTGACAAACTATCAGGGAAAACGTAGTAGAGTAGGTTATAAACAATAAGAAAGAGGATCTTATTATATGAAGAAAGCCCTGTGAGTCCAAGCCAGAAGATGAAAATCGTAAAATGGGTTGGGAGACTCAAAATCAATTAAATATCAAAATAACATAGAAAAATAATGGAGAAAAGGAAGAAACGGAATATCGATTAACTAAGAGAATGAGAAAGAATAAATACAAAGATATGGAAAATATTGACGGACAGACAAATAGTTCCAAGCATAACGTCAACTAAAGAACCTGGTAATGTAATGGGAGATTGAATAGTGCAAGTGAGAATGAAAATTATACGAGTAAACAAACAGACATGTATGTGTATGAAAAATGCCGCAGACAATGAGACAAAGAACGAGCGAGAAAGAGAGAGAGAGAGAGAGAGAGAGAGGAGAGAGAGAGAGAGAGAGAGAGAGAGAGAAATGAATATGTTTACATACAAATAAATAAATGTAAAAATAAAGGAATTGCTTAAGAAATAGCAGAATGATACACAGGGAAGAAAGGCGGGATACTGCGAAAGACATTGAGTCTAAAAGAAATATTGAGAAATAGCGAAAGTTATACAAAGTTGACGAACGAAACAGTGATTAAGAGAAAGGGCAGGTGGGGGGACAAAAAATGAAAAAAGAGAGACAGACAGACAAAGAGAGAAGCAAGCAGACAAACTGCATGAGAAATGGGAAAAGAAAAAGAGACTAAGATTCATGGGTTTATTTACACTTTCTTTTTGAGACAAACAAAAACGCTTTCTTTGGTCAAAGTATCAATCTAAACCAAGAATCGAATTCCGTGCACGCTTCTGAACCATTAATTCGAACATTTATTGATTGTGGTTAAACATATGTCTTCCATGTTTAAGCGCAATCTGTTACTGGTCCCGGTGTTTGTTCAACACTATTTGTCTCGTGCTAGAAGGTCGAGAGGAAATTACCGGGTGACAAAACACAACACAGAAACACTGACAAACGAATTTAAACACACCACTGATATATTTCGGTGTTACTTTATCCTTGTTTGTTTGTTGGTCTATAATGGAGATTTATTACGGAGTTGAGTTACGAATTGTAAAAGTTCACGATTTCAGATGGGTTCGTATGATTTGTAATGACGAAGCTATTGACTTTTTCATATAAAACCCTTTTGCGAACAGAAAATATATTTTGATTGTTTATAGTAGTAATGCAGTCTATAGGTTTGGTGCTCCTATGAACATAGCTTTATTCTCCTTACCGAAGAAACGGCAACACTACCTTCTCTGTTTGACTTAGGGTCAGAGATATATTTACAAACTGTAATAAATTAGTTTAGCAGACACAGAACACCACTGGACACCCTAGAGACAGATTAAGCAGGTTTTAAATTCAGAGTTACAAATTAGAGTTAGGAGAACAATACATATCCGTCCGCAGATATGGTATTTAATATGGCCCAGAGGATTACTTATCGTAAACAGAGTATTTAAATCTGTTTGGTAAATTTTGTATGTGTGTGTTTGTGTGTGTGTGTGTGTGTGTGTGTGTATGTGTCTGTGTGTGTGTGTGTGTGTGTGTCTGTGTCTGTGTATGTGTGTGTGTGTGTGAGTGCTTGGCCTTACCATTCACCGTCTAACAACTGAAACAATTAAAAAGATGAATAATACAGGATATTAGGAACCTTTATTTTAGTTGCATTCCTGGTATTGAAACTGTTTTTCTCTCATTCACAATTTCATTAAGCATTTCACTCTTTCTTTCTATTTTTCTAGAAAGAGCGAGATAGAGAGAGAGAGAGTGGGATAGAGATAAAGAGAGAGACAAAGTGAACGTGGGTAAGTAGGATTTAAGTGTATTTTCTTTACGGCTGACTATATTTCTTCGTTGCCTCTTTAGATTCGTGAAGCTTAAATACTATACAAGCTGTACGAGTTGTTGTCAAAATGTTCCCGGATTAGTTACGTTTAATAAAAAGTAACTTATTTTCTTGAGTTTTAACATTATCTCTGTCTACATAGTCACCTTGCGCAGCGTTCCTGCTATTTCTGGAATCCGGCCTGGTTGACGTTTTCGATAAGTCGAGGACCTTCTACGATTTACCCTTGTGGAGGCACATGGCCTAGTGGCTAGAGCAGCGGACTCGCGGTCGAGGAATCGCGTGTTCGAATCTCAGACCGGACGATGTGTGTGTTTATAAGCGAAATACCTAAGCTCCATGCGGCTCCGGCAGAAGGTAATGGCGAAACTTCTGCTGACTCTTTCGCCACAACTTTCTCTCATTCTTTCCTCCTGCATCTTGCAGCTCACCTGCGATGGACCGGCGTCTCGTCCAGGTGGGGAACCTATACGCCAAGAAACCGGGAAACCGCCCCTTATGAGCCAGGCATGGCTCGAGAAGGAACAAACAACAAAACAACAACGATTCGCTCTGGATTTCGACAACGGTTTGAAAACAGCGACCTTTCAGCTGCATTTTCCTCTTGGGGAATAGATGGAAGTCCGTGGGTTCTAAATCTGGCTAACTGGACGCTAGCGGAAGCGATACCATGATGTTTTTTAGCAAGAAACGCACGAGGGAGGAAGTTTCGGTGTAGAATCTAATTCTTCGCACTCCACAGATCCAATGGCTTTCGCCAAATGCCCTTCCTCAGACGCTTCTAAACTTCACAGTAGAACTCTTGATTGACGGTCTTGCCCTGGGGGACGAATTCGCGATACACAAAACCACATTTCTTGGAGTGACTCGTGGCACGTCTCCCAAATCGTTCATCCTCTTCCAAGGACGCTCTTCCGCTTCCGAAGCGCCCGTTCCACTTGAAACATTGTGTAGGGCCCATTGCCTCGTCACTGTAAGCTTGCCGAAGCATGATCACGGTGTTTGTAAAAGACTTCTCAAGTTTAATTCGAAATTTCACATTGGCTTTTTGTTGCTGTCCATGACAAAATGGCAGACTACAGCAATACACGTGATCACAAAAAACACTAATTTCACAACTTGTGAAGTAAACACAGCGATGTCACTCGGCAGACTGCCTCACCTTGCTACCTCTCACCTCTCACACAACCATGAGCTGCCATCTATTGGTGTGCTACAGAACTAGTCCGGGAACTTTTTGATATCACCTAGAATCATATATCCAACTAGCGTGTCATCAAAAGAAAAACATTATGAAACATTCTACAGGTCAAAATGGCTTCATGGGTTTAACTAACAAATTAAGGAACAGGGTTTGTCTATTTGGCAACATCCTCTTTCCTGTGATTGAACATTCCAAATGCCCTTACGATAAGAAAGAAAAAAACTGTCCAGGCATGCTTTTTCTAAGTACATTTTTTTCCCTAGCCGACTATCTGGATTGAATTTTACTTAATTTTGCATTAACTGTTTATTCTTCAATTTCAAATTCTCTTTATATTTGCTTATATTCCGTCAGAGGAAACATATTACAAACTGAATTCCTGGGTGAAGAGTGAATAAGCCAAACAGAATGATTCTACGAAGGACAGTCAGTATGCTAGAAATAATAGGTAAACCTCATCCCAAACACGCATCAACAACTTTAAAAAATTGATAATGTAATCATTGCTAAAACAAACTCTCTTTAAATAATGTGATAGGGACGGCTATGTTGAAAAGAATAGCAAAAGATTACTCATATATATACTGTGTATTTCTGTTCACAATGACTTCAAATTTCCGCCTTGCAAGGGCTTTTTCTGGTAGGCGAGAATTCGAAATCACTATTGACAAACTCATCTTACAAGTAACTTACATTCTTTACATTAATTTATAACATTAATGTTGTTATTTGGAATGACTGTAATTAAAATGTGTGGAGGCGCAGTGGCCCAGTGGTTAGGGCAGTGGACTTGCGGTCATACAATCGCGGTCTCGATTCCCAGACCGGGCGTTGTGAGTGTTTATTGAGCGAAAACACCTAAAGCCCCACGAAGCTCCGGCAGGGTTTGGTGGCGAACCTTGCTGTACTCTTTCTCCACAATTTTCTCTCACTCTTTCTTCCCGTTTCTGTTGTACCTGTAATTCAAAGGGTCAGCCTTGTCTTACCCTGTGTCACGCTTAATCTCCCTGAGAACTACATTAAGAGTACACTTATGTGTGGATTACTCAGCCACTTGCACGCTAATTTCACGAGCAGGCTGTTCCGTAGATCAGATCAGCTGGCACCCTCGTCATCGCAACCGACGGATTGCCACCAAATAAAATGCACGTGTGTGTGTGTGTTTGTGTGTATGTAAAATAGCAAATTACAGTACTATCCTTGTTGCTCCTATATCATTTACACGAAAAATACTGATCGGGAGAATTGCTTGAGATGAATGAAATAATTTGAGGTGTCATTTGCTTTTGTGAAATCAATATCATACAAGTTCGACTTCGTCTTTCATTCTTTCAAACGTCAATAAGCTAACTCTCAATCAAATACTAAGAGATTTTAATCGACCGTTCCCTTCCCTGGAAACCTGTGTCCTTGCATCTGTTTTTAGACACCATTTTTTTTTAAAGATAACTTCATTACTACTCCTTTCATTCAATTATTATTAGAGTTGAGAATCTATAGGGACAGATATTTAATGCCAAGCTTCACAGACTGCCAACTCATTATACTTGTTGGTTATTTATTTTGTACTGAAAAACCGATGTTTTAGACCTTGATTTTTTTGTATTTTTCCATAAGATGAATTATTAAGTAGGAGATAGCAGCCTTAATTTAGTGGGCAACGAAAACTTTAACGAAAAGATATTTCACGAGTAATAAAAAGAAATTAGATGTTGATAGTTCATATCTTTTCCCAGCATGCTATATAGCATGTGTGAAAATGAAATGCTAACATCTGGAGAATCGTAATTGGCTCACAAATTCAAATGACTACCGAAATAACTTCCAGCCCTTCCTTTTCATTTGAACAACTACATACTAATTATTGATTAAATTGGTGAAAATTCTTCAGAGGAAGACTCCAAAGGGAGCGTTAACATTTTTCATCTGTAAATGACGAGCAGTGTTATGGCATTAATCAAATTTGGATAATGACCATTTGCCTTCAGCTGAAAAGTTTCCAAACTTATGAAATACAGATATTTGATTTTCCACCAGACTGACGAAGGAAATTTAGCCGGTTACTTTATTAGAAATATTAGCACTGGCTTGATTAAATAGGTTTGAAAATTTATGTTCGAAGATATATGTATATACAGAAAGACGTGGGTGAAACAGGGGAAGTGTATTTTGCCGGAACTCCCTTTAATGTTCATATTGATCTCTACTTAAATAAATACGTTCTTTCCCAATCCTCTCTATATACAGATATACGCAAATGTGTACATATATATATAGGCATAGAAGTGGCTGTGTGGTAAGTAGTTTGCTTACCAACTATATGGTTCCTGGTTCACTCCCACTGCATGGCATCTTGGGCAAGTGTCTTCTAATATTGCCTCGGGCCCACCAAAGGTTTGTGAGTGGATTTGGTAGACGGAAACAGAAAGAAGACCGTCGTATATATACATATATATATGTGTGTGTGTGTATGTTTGTGTGTGTATGTTTGTCCCCCCAACATCGTTTGATAACCAATGCTGGTGTGTTTACGTCCCCGTAACTTAGCGGTTAGGCAAAACATCCGTTGGAATAAGTACTAGACTTACAAAGAATAAGTCCTGGGGTCTTTTTGCTCGACAAAAGGCAGTGCTTCTGCATGGCCACAGTCAAATGACTGAAACAAGTAAAAGAATAAAAGAGTGTATATACACTGTTCAAAGAGTTTTACATCTTCAGAAATTCTCCTTTTCCATCAGGGATTATTTCCTCTTCTAACCGTCGCTGTTCTGTTCTCGGTAGTTCTCAGTTCCATTCTTTCCGCCACAATCCTGCTAGTAGCCATGATAAGATTATTTGTTTGTCGACGTTCTTTGTTTCCATATGTCTCGATACAAATATATATCTATCTTTGTTTTCATTAATTTTTCTACTGTAGGACTTAGTCGAACGAATCGACCCCTGGACTTATTCTTTGTAAGCCTAATATATATATATATATATATATATATATATATATATGTTTGTGTGTGTGTGTGTGTGTGGTGTGTGTGTATGTGTGGGTGTGTGTGTATACACATACATATATACATACACATAGATAGATAGGTAGAAAGATAGATATCCCCATAACTTGTCGAACCGCTAAGTTATGGGGACGTAAATACAAATATATATATATATATATATATATATATAGGCGCAGGAGTGGCTGTTTGGTAAGTAGCTTGCTAACCAACCACATGGTTCCGGGTTCAGTCCCACTGCGTGGCATCTTGGGCAAGTGTCTTCTGCTATAGCCCCGGGCCGACCAATGCCTTGTGAGTGGATTTGGTAGACGGAAACTGAAAGAAGCCTGTCGTATATATGTATATATATATATAAGTGTGTGTGAATATGTTTGTGTGTCTGTGTTTGTTCCCCTAGCATTGCTTGACAACCGATGCTGGTGTGTTTATGTCCTCGTCACTTAGCGGTTCAGCAAAAGAGACCGATAGAATAAGTACTGGGCTTACAAAGAATAAGTCCCGGGGTCGATTTGCTCGACTAAAGGTGGTGCTCCAGCATGGCCACAGTCAAATGACTGAAACAAGTAAAAAGAGAAAAAGAAAGAGAAAGATATATATGTGTGTATGTGTGTGTCGGTCCGAGGCTAAAGTAGAAGACACTTCATTACTTACAATTACCGGATATTTGTCTTCATCTTGCTTGTTGTTAACACGACTTTTCAGCTGATATACCCTCGTGGCGCGCCTTGCTTCCTTCCTTTCGGGGTCGATAAATTAAGTACCACTGACGCACTGTGGTCGATGTATTATTATTATTATTGTTTGTCGATTGCATCACTTGCTGCACCTCTATGTTGCTGGGGTGTGTGCTGCATTGCGTGTTCTTTTCTGCTGCTGGAAGTGTGCACACTCTTCTCGGTATTGTATTGGGCCAGTTTTGGTTTTCTCTTCAGGTGTGGTGCAGTCTTTTGTTTTATTTCTGCTTGAACAGTGTGTTGAGTGTGTATTGCTGATGGGAGTTTATTTCACTGGATAATTGCCGTTTACAGTGTGTCTTGTCTTTGAGCGTTGTTTTGTTTAGGTTGCACTATTGATCTGATAGTGTCTTTTTTAGGATGTGGGCTGTTCCTAGCAGGGTTATTTATTGGATAGTGTGTAGTTTTGAGGAGTCAGGTATAGCTTCTACGTTTTTGTTGATAGGTTTTTTATCATGCCCAATGCTCCAATTATTATTGGTATTGTTTTCACCTTCATGCCCCACATCTTAAATACTGCAATTTCGAGATCTTCGTGCTTTGAAAACTCCTATTGTTTTTGGACAATATTTTGATCAGAAGGGACTGCAATGCCAATGTGTAAGCAAGCGTTTTTTTTTTTTTGCAATCCTTGATTATTATATCTGAGTGATTAGTTTTTATTTATTTCTTTGGTTTGAACAGGCAGATCCTAATATATTGTGGTTTGTTCGTTGCCTTCTACCTTGTTTGGCACATGTTTATACCACCTATTGTCAGTTTTTATGTTGTAGCGTTGGCATATTGTCCAGTGGATATAATTACTTACTCGGTCGTGTCTGTATATACATAATCAGAATTGGCAAGGACTGGTCTTATTATTTCTATTAATATTTCTAGTCTTATTATCGTTATTATTATTATTATTATTATTATATTATTATTATTATTATTATTATTATTATTATTATTAGAAATGGCCATCGAATTAGGCACACGATATCGTATCATCTTGAACCCTAATTACGTAACATTCTATCAAGCGAAGAGAATTATAAAGCTCTGGATAAACCTCTATTTTCAAATCATATTTAATAAATGTAACTTCAAAGATTTTCTTTTACAGAATAACCTGTCATGTTTAAATTAGGTGAGCCTTTGATACACACATTAAATTTAGGGCACCGTGTCTTGTAATAAAATGTTCAGCATGCCATCCTTAAGCATTTACGATACAAATAACCCAATCTAGTGATCAGAGAGAAGGCTTTTAAATCAATCAAACGTGACATAATTACAAAGATATCTCTTTGTGATTCTAGTCATGTTTGTGATTAGCATGTGGTCCTTTCAATGAGTAATTCTTTGTAATTGAAATACCAGAAGTGGTGCGCAATACAATGCATGAATATCACGGTTGATGACACGAACGACAATAATAGCAATTCCAACCAAGACGAGGAGAATAGCATCACATATATATTCGCAAATATGACAAAAGAAAATAATAACCTTCGTGTATTTTACACTACGACGAAATAAAACAAGGAAAGCAATGCAAGGGATTAAGGTGAATAGAAAATAGCAGTTTGAAATAACTGTTATGAGCATGCATATCAAATTTAAATATCGCGAAGGAACAGAACTCTGTATGATATGCATTACGTCATATGCAACAGAACATGCTAGTAGTAAGTCCATCAACATCCATATCATAAAAATTGCGTCTAATAAAGTAAAATCAAAACAAACAATTCGTGACAAAATTTCGAGCAGAAAACAGACACACACAATTGCTAACGTCAATAAATGTCACGAAAAGCTATTAAAACATAAATTGATAGCTCTTGGACGACAAATGTATTCGTGAGTTGAATGCCTCATCAAAGAGTGATTTTTCGTGCATTGATGCATTGATAAGGTCAACACGACAGAAACAATTATAAGCATATGCTAAAGCAAAATTAATAACGTTTGCTGCATAGAAAAGAGACAATCAGTGCTAGAATTTTCTAAAGAGAATATAAATGTATCAAGTGATGCAGAAAGAAAGGAAATGACGCTTATCTGAGGTTAAGGAATCATTGCCATACAGATAATAAATGCATAAACACAAGCATATGATCACCCGCGTCGCGTGCGTAAGATTAAAAAAACGCATACACGCACACACACACATATACACACACACACATATTTCGACAAACAATTTTGGTGTACAGCTATGCCAGCGCAGTTAAGAAGTTCGATTCAAAAATAAAATATGCTGGTTCGTTCCGGGAACAGTCTAACTGCTCCAAATTTCCATTTTTTTCTATATGCGCTGGAGTGGCTGTGTGGTAAGTAGCTTGCTTACCAACCACATGGTTCCGGGTTCAGTCACACTGCGTGGCATCTTGGGCAAGTGTCTTCTACTATAGCCTCGGGCCGACCAAAGCGTTGTGAGTGGATTTGGTAGACGGAAACGGAAAGAAGCCCGTCGTATATTTGTATACATATATATGTGTGCGTGTATGTTTGTGTGTCTGTGTTTGTCCCCCTAGCATTGCTTGACAACCGATGCTGGTGTGTTTATGTCCCCGTAACTTAGCGGTTCGACAAAAGAAACCGATAGAATAAGTACTGGGCTTACAAAGAATAAGTGCCGGGGTCGAGTTGCTCGACTAAAGGCGGTGCAATCAAATGACAGCATGGCCGCAATGAAATGACTGAAACAAGCAAAAGAGAAAGAGTCCGCAGGTAACCTGCTTCCCGTGATTGGAATTTTGGTACGTGCTCACTGTAGATAAGACAAAGATATTCCTACCTCCCCAACGCAAACGTCAATACAGACCATATACGTGTTTGTGTGTAAATACACATATATGTATTTGCACACACACATTTATATGCATATGTATACATTCTAACTTAGGAAGCTTGTTTGAATTAGTTCCCTTTGAAAACGTCGTAAGTGATGGACTTTGATGAAATTGCTATTATGTTAAACTGCTGTATATCCAAATTTATCCAATATTTTCAATATTTATTTTTGCTTGAAATAGCTGGGGTTTTTTGTGGGGGGGGGGGGCAAACCATCGCATCTCCAGCAGTTTCAGATGCCAAGATACCAGAAATTGTCAAAGTGTAGTACAAAGGTTTAGCTATGGATTGGTAAAACTATTTTTTCGTTCACTGAAAAAGTAACGTTTTGGACTTAGACTTAGGACCCTTTTCCATAATAACAATGATACATATATATATATATATATATATATATATATATGTGTGTGTGTGTGTGTGTGTATATATGTATGTATGTATGTATGTATGCATGTATGTCAGAGCAAGCAGGATATTAGGTCAGGTGAACCCAAACTTGAATGAAAGAGAAAAGAAAATACACTGTATATATGTCAGATTAAAGTGAGATAACCACACAGAATAATATGAGAGTACATATGAATAATGCTGAGAAATATATGAGCATCGCATTTCTTCGGTCGAAATAGTTCTTCAATCGTCCGTAAAAATTAATGTATATTAACACTACAATTGTTTCAGATAATATGAATTTAACGGAGAATATTTATTATAAACACACATATGCGTACGTAAAAGCAATCATACATATGAACGCAAAAACACAGACTCTCCATCTCTCTCTCTCACACACACACATATGCGCGTGTGGCATTTGCATATGCATATCTCTTATGCATATCAGTACATATGTATGTATAGGTATACACATATCAATATACACACATACATATCTGTATGTTTATATATGTATATATATGTATGTGTATGTATATGCATATATTTACTCACACACATATTTATATATACTTATACATATATGTACAAATATATACACATACATACATACATGCATACATATTCTTACTTATACAATACATACAAATACATTGGTATAAAGAGAAGTTTTGAAAGAGGCATAAATATAGTTAATATATACACACATATACACGAGTATTTTCTTGCAATTCGTGATGATATATGTAGCTCTTCGGTCTACACGTGTGTGTATATTTGAGGCTATACACACAGGTGTATGTGAGTGTTCCTGCGTGTATACGTGTAGGTATGGATCTATATATGTATATAATTGAAAACGGAGAAGAGAGTTGAGATTTATTCACATCCAAAAGTTTTTTATTAAACGGTTTCTACGGCATATATAACAATGAGCAGCATATGTTTCAAATGCAGCAACTGCACATTGCTCTCTATGTTAATTATGCATCCTAGTCGCTGCAATTTCAAGGGACCAACAGTACGGGTTTTCAAAGTGAACCAATTCAAACAAGCTTCCTGAGTTGGTATGTGCGCACGCGTTTTGTCGCGAGTGTGTGAGTGTGTGAGTATGTGTGTGTGTGTGTGTGTGTGTGTATGTGTGTGCGAGTATGTGTGAATGAGTGTGTGTGCATGTATGCGTGTGTGTGTAGATAGAGATTCATAGATAAAGAGAGAGAGTGAGAGAAAGAAGGAGAAATATATACTTAGATAAATAAATGTATATATATCTAGACAGATAGATATATTGACATATACATGAAGATACACACATACACACACACATAGATAAGATTTTCATACCCACATAGCAACTGTTGAGAGTGTTAGTCGGTATTTAGTGTTTGATTCCGGTCTAAAAACTCAAAATTAATTCTACCGCGGTGATCCCACCATACACACAACTTAATCTTTTTTCAATGGAGCTCAGCCTTTGAGGCAACTTGTGGGGATATATCCCAATCAATTACTCTCTTTTCTCTTTTACTCTTTTACTTGTTTCAGTCATTTGACTGCGGCCATGCTGGAGCACCGCCTTTAGTCGAGCAAATCAACCCCGGGACTTATTCTTTGTAAGCCCAGTACTTATTCTATCAGTCTCTTTTGCCGAACCGCTAAGTGACGGGGACGTAAACACACCAGCATCGGTTGTCAAGCAATGCTAGGGGGACAAACACAGACACACAAACACACACACATATACATATATACGACAGGCTTCTTTCAGTTTCCGTCTACCAAATCCACTCACAAGGCATTGGTCGGCCCGGGGCTATAGAAGACACTTGCCCAAGATGCCACGCAGTGGGACTGAACCCGGAACCATGTGGTTGGTTAGCAAGCTACTTACCACACAGCCACTCCTGCCTTTTGCGTTGAACATTTTCATAAAAGACCCATTTTCTATCACTTATAATGATATTCTTGAGAAGCAGGTAATTTCTCTTCCTTGACAGAAACATTATCGTTAGAGACATGCGATCTTTCCTATTCTTTTTCCTAAGAGTACGTGGAACTTGAACACCCATCTTGCTGACTTATCCTATCTCTTACGAGTATTGGCAGCTGGTGGTGACGTGTTGAGGTCAATTGCTAATTTCCGAGTAATTTTACGAGTATTGAGTTTCATTGAATTCCATTAATTCACTCGAAGTCTGATAAGCATCGTGGTCTCAGTTGGTCTCTCAACGACAAAGCTCCGGAGCGATCTGTCTTTATGTTCTGAGTTCAAATTTCGCCGAAGTTATCTTTGCTTTTCATCCTTCCGGGCTCGATAAATTCAGTACCAGTTGAATACTGGAGCCGTTCTAATCGACTGGCCTCCTCCCCAAAAAATTTCGTGCCCTGTGCCTAGAGTAGAAAAAAATTACAAAGTTCTGGAGCGAAACTTTGATAACCAATTTCACACTTGCCATTCAGTAAAGAGTCCCTGGCCATAACCACTGCATATTTTCTTAGTTGCTTCTGTAGTGTTTTATTCCATTCTCAAACACCCACATCACATTTAATCTCGGAAGCATTTTATCGGAATTTATGTCATACTATGTGTCACTGTGTCCCAGACAGGTTTGAAGAATGTTACGTACACGAATGAACCTGTTTGAGCATTTACGAGATTAAACAAACTAAAATATAGGTAAACTTTCGAGTGTAAACCGAATTTGGAGCTACATATACATACGTATATATATATATATATATACGTCGGAACTGTTTATTTATTTTTTTTTGTTTTTGCAAATGTATCAAAAAATTCTTTAGTATGTAAACTCACTTATCAATGCACAAAGATAATCTATATTTGCCTGAATATTTACATCATCATACCACATCATTTTAGAATGTAAAATTATGTGGCATGATGTCATTTACTTCAATAGATAGATTTAATGGCATGTTTACCAGTGACTGCTCATTCGAACTTTTTTGCCGTTACGAAGAAATAGTTATTTCGTAAGACAAGCAATACATGTGCGCATTTGTTTTATCGCATTAATAATTCTTATAGGACAAACTTTTTACATAATACTTGCAATAAAATTTTCATAGAAAAGTACATTAACTTCAGACGTTTAATAGATAGTGGATACAAAAACATCACACACACTGGTACGGACGCACACACACACACTGAGAAACACACGCAATCATACACTAACACAGGCGTAGATACCCAACACACATGCAAAATGCAAATACTGTCAGACATATGCAATAATGTACACTTGCAAACGCAAAGTTATATGAATAAATGTGTGTATATATATGTGTGTGTTCATATATATATATATATATAATATATATATATACATGTATGTACATGTATATATATATATATATATTATATATATATATATGTATATATATATATATATATATATATATATATATATATATATATACATATAAACATATATATGCATACATACATATGCGTGTGTCCGCGTGTGTTTATGTGAAAATGTGTGTATGTACACATATCTTTGTCTATATATAGGTATATATGTGTGTGTCCATTTGTGTGAGTATGCGTATGTGTGTGTATATGTGTGTGTCTGTGTGTGCACATATGTTCTAAGTACTATGCTTCTTTATGCCCCGTGACCTTAGCAATTTCGCAGTAAATAAATATCTATGCAAATTCAGACACAATTATATAGTTGAATTGTAGAGGAGTGCCTTAAAATTAAGAGCCATCATCCAAGCATGGCTACATTATAAAATATGAAGCACGAAGGAGATTAACGTGATACACACAATGGTGCAGGCTTTCCCTAGTAGTAGAGAGCCTTCGTTTGCAACTATGTGTTCTCAGTCCCCTTGCGCGGGAAATTGGGTACTCGATCTCTAATATAGCCTCGCACCGACCAATTGTTTACCTGTAACTTTATTGATTGAGATGGTACTTAAGTTGAGGCAACAGAATTTAGTACGGTATTAGCCATACAATTTCAAAGTAAGGTGACAAAAATCAATATAGGCAACAAGGATATGCAGAGGTAATGCAGTACGATCGTTTCCTGCAAATCCATTTAATTGAACAATGCAATCATTACATCAATTTAAAATGAAGAGCAATCTTTAGCTGCACAAAAATATAGAGTTTAATTAAATTAGAACAGAAGGAAACTTTAGTATATTTATTCCCCAAATCTCCATGAAGTTAAGGAGGTAGACAAAGAACATGCTGCCTCATTCCAGTTTAGATAACTTTGATAGGTTTCCACGCAGTATAAGCCCAGGCTAATAGCACCACCTGGTGTAGTCTTGTATTCATACATGGGAACCATGGCCCACTCTAGCAAACAGTTATTATTGTCGGAGACATATTCGCGTGTAGGAGGTTGGTCCGGAATTATTTGAAGAAATTTGTCCAG
>NC_043010.1:39581267-39598767 GCF_006345805.1 Octopus sinensis
GTATGTGTATGTGTAAGTGTATATATATGTATATATATGTGTGTGTATGTATGTGTGTATGTATATGTATATATGTTTTTGTATGTGTGTGTATGTGTATACATGTGTGCATAGGTATAAGTGAGAATCTCCTATTTACCTAAAACTCTATTCCTCCTTTTTTTTATATATAGGTTTTTTATATATAGGTTTTTTTATTTTTTTATTTTTTTATTTTATTTTTTTATTTTTTTATTTTTTTATTTATTCTTCTATCTAATTTAACACTGACTCCTTGACCACTCCCCCAAGTATGATATTTTGCGCTATGCCTACCCCCAAAAAATTCCCCCACCAACACCCCGTTAAACCTGCCTAAATGTATAAATGCCAATACAATTCTTGTTAACTAGCTTCCTGAAGATTTCTCTTGAATGAAACAGTTCTAGTCCTGTAGAAGCTCCTTCTATATAATAAATATATATATATATATATATATATATATATATATATACATAGCAACACAAGTGAGGTATGGAACAAGTGTGTGTAACTGATGATGTTAATGCACTTGTTTTATTGGATATTGTCCGACTTTTGTCACCCGGACCAGCTACATCAATGTTCGAAGCTTACTAAATTACTAACTTTCAACACTTTCCTATTAATGTGAACACATCAGGTTGATGTATTGAATTCCTCTGCCATGGTCACGCATGGAACCTTGTGGGTGGAGAAATGACCATACTCTCCATAATTAATCTCAAGCACTGCTATAAACAATTGAAGTGACTAATAAGGTTATATCTTAGTATACGAATAGTATTACTTATATAAATAGTAGAGGCGCAATAGCCCGGTAGTTTAGGCACCGGACTCGCGTGCGTCCGATCGCGGTTTCGATTCCCAGACCGGTCGTTGAAAGTGTTTATTGAGCGAAAACGCCTAAGGCTTCAGGTTCGTGTGTCATATAGCTAGCTAGAAATCTTGTACCATGATTTTTTTTTATATCAAGACTTCTCATATACCCCTCGTATTTATATGTATGTGTGTATAGGTATATATATATCTTCAGACAATAGCTGTCTCAAGTAGTCGCCTAAATCGAGTGGGAAACTGATTGGTAAAATGAATTAATATTTACATTTCGCTGCACAGTAGATTTTGAAAAAGTTAGGACGCATAAACACGAGGCAAGTGGTTTTGATCGTCTCGTGTGTATATGTTTAACCCTAGGTGGGACTGCTGAAGAGGAATCACACCTATATGGTTGAAGTATAAATATCAATAAAGAATGGTGGTTCAACAATGCATCAATATCTACTGGAAAGAGCAGTCGATAATATACGACATTATAATAAAGCTTCATTGTATATACTGGCAAAGATGCGTTCGGGCGCGAAAATCAGAAATTTCATCTGACCCGGAGGAAGAACATGAAGTAACGGTCCTAACCAGATGTCGATAATATAGTACCTTGATTTCAAACTCTTCAAGATACGTTTGCTAACGTAAACTTGATTAGTTCTCTTTTGCTAGATTTACCAGAACATAATTTCAAATGTTGCCACATCAATGGCATTATACTCGCTTAAACGCCTAACCGCTAACAGTTAGCGAGAATAGTGAAAAAGTTTACAAAGAAAATGTGGCATCATTTGTAATTTTGTTCTTGTAAATCCAGCTGAAGAGAACTAATCAAGTTCACGTTAACAAACATATCGTGAAGAGTTTGAAGCCTAGGTCTTAGATTACCCACATCGGGGTTAGACATTTAAATCATTTTCTTCCTACATGTAAGATGAAATTTCTTATGGTCGCCGCCAACACACATCTTTGCCAGTATATACAGTGAAGCTTTCTTATAGCGTCGTATATTATCAACTGCTATTTCCGGTAAATATTAGTGCATTGTTCTACCACCATTCTATATTTTGTATATATATATATATATATATATATATATATATATGTGTATGTATGTATGTATGTATGTATATATATAATATATATATATATATGTGTGTGTGTGTGTGTATGTATGTATGTATGTATATATATATATATATATATATATATATATATATATATATATATATATATATATATATATATATATATATATAGCGAAATTGTGGTATTTGCCATGTTTGTATGTCTAGTGTAGGTTTCTTGAGAACACAGCTTCCGTGGTAAGGCAAGTTGACGTCTATTTTTAGCATATTAGGAATCCACATTGGTGGTCATTCCTCTTATATATGTATGCATGTATGTATGTATGTATGTATATATATTAGATATTTGGGGTGATGTATAATATAATTATTATTTACCAAGACTACTTGTTTCTCACGAGATGATTGCAAAAGTGTTAAAATATCGAAATACTGGAATATTTGCCAACAAATGACAGCACGAAATATTCTGAGTGGTGTAATTTCGACTAGCGACTGATGAATAAACTTGTGAATGTACAGCTTAGATAATTACTTGACATACTCGGCTCTAGTCATATTATACATCAGGTGAGCCAATATATTGTCAAAATATGTGGACGATTTGTCAGTTTCACTAATTACCAATTTCAGTAACAGTAGTGTAAATGAAATTTGTGATTATGGGATATTGTTAAGGCGTAAAAAGCACGTCAAAGTTGTGAACCTGACTTTTGTTTTAAGTAACATCATTCTAAGATTAATTGCTCTGATACTCGAATGATCGAATAAGTAAACCACAAGGCATTAACTTCCAGAAATACACTGCTGTTAGTGATAATGTGTTGGACTTTACAAGTAATCGAACAGAGAGTGTGAAAGACAGAGCAGAATATTTCATGCGCTATAAAAGAATGACTCTCTCTAGATTTGTAAATATGTGAAATGCCAAGTTGGAGATATTCCAGAACTAGTAATTTTTAAATGTGATATTTCATGCATTCAATAACAAATGGCGGTTTTGATAATCGAAATACATTCTTCAACTGCAGGGAATGTGGACTTCACACTTAGATAAATCCCGGGTCGTAAAATTCCGGAATTAGAAGGGGAAATTGTCAATGCGTTCAGACAGAAGGAGAAGGCTCACAATATCAGTAATTTGAGCTTATTGAGAGCTGCCTATAGTAATGCGGAAACTACTAAATTTCGATTTTCTAGACGTGTTTGAATGTATATATACCTATATATATGATTATATAGTTAAGGCTTATTTCTATGTTTGGATATAATTTAAAAAAAAACACATTTTGTATTTATCTGAGGGGTTAATCTATATTTTTATAAGAGTACCAAATTAATTATTCTTGAATAAGAGTATTGGTGACAATGATTTCGAAATTTCTGCCAGGTAAACCATTGCCGGATGTAACACTAGCCACTACACTTTTTTCTCTGCTTGTTTTTTCTGTGTCACTTTCTGTAGAAGAGCGTAGGCTCGAAACGTAAAAGACTCTTTCTATTCCTGAGCGTTATACTAATACATCTGTTTGTTTTGTAAACCACCTGTCTTCGTCTTTTGTTTTTTTCGTAAACTCTCCCTATGTATATATATATGTGTGTGTGTTTGTGTGTGTGTATGTGTGTGTGTGTAAATACAAACATACATATATATGTACATAATACAAACATATACACATACATATATATATGAACACACACACATATACGTGTTGAAGAATGACTGACCAACCTTGCATTATTTGATAAATAATTTCTTAAAATGGTGGAGTGCTGTCAGATGGTACTCTACTTTAAAGAGAAATTATGTGAGTGACTGTTCGTGCTTGCGCGAAGTGCATAGGGAAGTGCATACTCACACACACGTGCACGTATGTATGCGTATACATAGTCTTACATGCATAAATATACGAAAATCAATTTAACTAGTCGCACTGATATATATCCGTACATGATTTTTGGGGTGTTATATACACGCAAATGTGTGCATGTAATTTCATACATATGTTCATATTCTCATTTATCATCGTCAACACACCCACGAACAATCATGCACACATATGTATCCATTTATACATGTATCCATACATACATGTATCCATACATACATGTATCCATGCATACACATATATATATTCGTAGGTGTGTGCGGCAATATACATATACTACAAGAAAGTTTTATGTTAGCCTCACTTGATAGTATTTTCACATTTGATTCCCAATTCTAATAATTTTCATGCTATTTTATGTCTAATTATTTCTTTGTATAATAGTGCACACTTTCTTAGTAAATATTGCTTTCATTATTTTATCACGCTCATAATCTCTCTTTTTTAAACAAGCATCACGGTAATCCAACAACAAAGGGAAAAGCAGTTTGTCAAGTGTTACCTTCTCCTGAAAGCACCATAGAGATTTCAGTTCAGTAACCCACCTGTAAGCTTTGCAGTGTGTGAGTGTGTGAGAGAGATGTGAAGAGAGAACATTGCACACAATGAAATAAACAAACATGAAATGAAAAGATCGTATAAATGAAATGGCATTAGTACAGATGAATACGTCCTCGAATTTGTTGCCTCATAACATCCAGACAAATGGAAACCTTTTTACAAAATTTTCTACAAATACCACTTAAATGTCGTGGCTTCAGCGAGTGGGTGGAGAGAGGATTTTCGGAAAATTTACACGATCTGAATTTTTTCCCGCATAATTTTCGGGAAAATGGGCATCTTTGAATGAAAGTTTATACAAATACCTCCCAAACAACATAGATTACGATTATTACAAAACCTGTGAGGAAAATATTTTCGGGGATTTTCCCCATATTCTTAAAACCACTGCCTTCGAAATGATGGGGCTGGCGGGGGCGCATTTTTTGTATGAAGAATGTTTTGGAAACTTTTTTTTTACACCCAACCTCTCTCATCACCCCACTCCGGAACTATTTTGGCCAAATTTGTTTGCTCTTGAAAACCATGCGAAGGGCATTTTCGGTAATAAATAAAAATAAATAGTCAACATTTTCAGAGGGAAAAGTGAGTGGTTTAAGGGCGATATGGCTGTTGTTTCTAGCACAGCCAAAGCCAACCTTCCTCCTTTCTTTATCACTCTCGCATGTATTGATGTGTTTCAATGTTTTCCCATAAATAAATTTATAAGCTATAAAAAAGAAAATTTGAGAAATTACGTAATTTTTGCAACCCCACTGTAACCCCTGACCCCGATTGTTTCTGTTTAGAATTTAAAATATTGGAGACCCTGAGAAGGTCATTACTGGCATCTATCCCCATTGATTTTTAAAACGTTACATAAACGACAATTCATTTTAATAGCATAATTTTCTGTTAGAAAATATTTTTTTTCCTTATGCACACACACGGCTTTTCTTCATTGAGGTAGGGGTAAATATTTAGATTACAATTTAGTTTGTTGCATATAGCCCACCAATGGACCACGCGTTTGTTACTTCGGTATCACTATTCTATAAAATGTGTTTAATGGGAGAGAAGCATTGAAAACACATCAATACATGTGAAAGTGAAAAGGGAGGGTGGTTTGGGTTGTGCTAGAAACAAGAGGGAAACCTCCCTTCAATTGTTCACCATTTCCTATGAAAATAATTGCATTTTTTTTGTTACCGAAAAGGCTTCTTACAACAGATAATAACCAAAATCGGTCCGGATAATTATTATTGTAAGGCTTATAGCGTTCCAAACAACGAAATTAGTTTTTAATGTATTTTTTAATGTTTTTAATGTATTTTTACAAAAAATTTACAGGTGCTTAAAAATATTTTCATTCAATAAATAATGTTTTTACATTACATATACATTAATAGAATAAACTGTCGGTTTTCCAAATAGCTAATTGAAATTTGAAATGAAATTAGTGAAAGAGAAACAGAGAGGCTTTGCAAATGAGAATGGAATACTCCGCAGGGAATGCAATGAATATTTAAATTTGTGAAGAACTGGACGCAGTGATTGCAATGAATGTCTGAATTTTGAAGAATAGGATGCAGTGAATGCAATGAATATTTAAATTTGTGAAGAACTGGACGCAGTGATTGCAATGAATGTCTGCATTTGTGAAGAATTAGATGTAGTGAATGCAATGAATATTTAAATTTTCGAGAAATTCGAGTTAAAAAACTCAATTAACTTGGAAATCAAATTTATAGGAAATTTCTTAGAACTTTAAGTTATAAAAATATTTCCAGACGGTCAGCTCTTTATTAATGGCTTTCTTTTAGTACTTTTAGTAATTGTTACATACCTAATTAGTAAGGAGCTTCATCCATTATATAAGATTGTTTCACATGAAATGCCATATTTGAAAGGTAATAATAAAATGTTTCAAAAGTGTTAGAGAACTGATTTATTTAATCAAAGTAAGATCCATGTTCATTTAAGACGTTTAACCAACGTTTTTCCAAGTTATATATACCATCTTTAAAAAATTCTTCTTTTGCTGTGATTAACAGTCCGAATGCTTCAATTATCTCTTCTATATTTAAGAATGTTTTATTGCTTATGAAAAGCTCAGAATGCGTGAATAACTGATGATCAGTAGGAGAGTTATCAGGGGAAATGGGAGGATGTTGCAAAATCTCATAATTCAGGCTTTGCAACTTTTGGACCGTAGCTTGAGGAATGCGAGGGCGTGCATTGTCGCGGAGCAAAATTGCGCCATCTCTATTCACTAGCCTGGGTTGCTTCTTTTTCAAATACACTTGCATACAATCAACTTCCTGGCAGTACGATGTTGCTGTTACCGATTTTCCTTGCTATAAAAAATGAATAATGAATAACTCCCTTCGCAGACCAGCATACAGCGACCACTAACTTTTTAGGGCACAATGGTGGGTTTGGGTAGTGTTTAGGTGACATTCCTGCATTTAATCACTGTCCTGTTCTCCTGCTGTTGTCAAAGAGTATCTATTTCTCATCACAAGTAATGATTTGATGCAAAAATTGTCTTTTCCCAGTTGAGAAAGCAATAAGGAGCACACTTCCAGGCGTCTTTTCCACTAAATCTCGCTGAATTGGTGTGGAACAAACCTACCTGTTCTTTTGATTTTCCAATTTGTAACAGGTATCCAAAAGCGGTTGCGTATGCTGTTTGGAGTTCTGATGAAAGTTTTCGGACCTTTGTTCTCAGATTTTGTTCAACCAATGCATTTAATCCATCATGCCCAATAACTGATTTTGGCCTAACCAATGGGTTTTTTCAAGGCTGTCATGTCCTGAACGAGAGCTTTGGAACCATCTCTGAACAGTTCTGGTGTCAACAAAATCATTACCAAAGGCTCGCTTGATATTCCGTTGAGCTTCTGCGAAGGAGTGACCCAGTCTGTACTCATACGAGAAATTCACTCAACATAGTTTGGTTGTTATCATTTTCATAAGGTCTGTGGGTATGAATGTTGCATACCAATATTGTTGGAAAAGAAAAGGAGTCAAGAATAAATGTAAGGTATACATAATAGAGTTTTTAAATGACTGAAATAACTAATAATTAAAAATGCGACATTTCATGTGAAACAAGCTAAGAGTATGGAAGCACAGTTGAGTGCATAAATAAACACACTTCTAAATAAGCTTACAGGTATGGCTGCTGACCAATAACGGACATTGCCAATAGGTGTGTAACATTACGTTCGCCTAAATAAGGTTATTTACGAATTTGAGATACAAAATAATGTAATGCCTCTATACGAGAAAACACAAGCTTGTACATACGTAATTATGAGCAGATATACGCAGACATAAACACATTCATACATTGATAGGTGTTCGTGCCATTGTATTTAAATGAAAATAATAGAGCCATCGGTGTTAACGTGCGAAAGATAAGACTGATATGTATCACTTCAGCTGTTGCAGTCTGAACGCTAAGCAGACGACGCCAAGCAGAAGATCCTGGAGGCGGAAAGGCAAACCGTCAACATCTGAAGTTTGTTCTGTGCAACTGCTATCTATCTGATTCATCAAACGCTGGTGGTGGTGTTGATATTATATTATCTACCCTGCAATATTGCTGTAACATACTAACATCTCAAAGGCATCCTAGCCCTGATCATTCTGCATTTTGTTGAAAACATTCAAATTACGATTAGTTTATCCAGTATTTGCTTCACTTTAAAATGGCTGTGCATGAATTGTTGGTGGTCCTTTTTGTAATTTCAATCTAAACTCTCTAATTGATTTAAAACATACATATAGAGTCATGTTAAATCTCTGAACGAGTTATAAACAGTAGCAGTACGGAATCGTAACATATAATTGCCAACCAAGTGTGGCATCCTATACAAAACAGTGCTACTGATGTTTATAGCTCTAGGAGGACATCTCCTCCAGCTGACTGACACAGAATGTGCGTCGTTAGCCAGTTGGAGGTGATGTCTTCCTGGGGCTATAAATATCAGTAGCACTTTCTTGTACAGGTTTAGCTTATTTTCACACACGTATAGCCCTGTTTCGAACAACAACTTTTTAATAACATCTCAGATAGTGGATTGTCGTATCGCACGTTCGGATGACTTGCCTTTGCCAATAACGTACCTCTACTCAACTACCGAACTCTCACTTCCGACGGCTCGACTTAACAGGACTCGACGTCTAGTCTACCGACGGCTCTTCGACGCTTATTTCTTTATTTGGCACCACGGCCACAACACTGAGGAGGACACTACATGGACAGACACAACACCACAATGGGGACATAAAACATAAAACGAATGAGAATGAAATGTTATATAAAAATGAAGAAAGGAAATGGCTGCATGGGCCCCATTTCCCATGCAGTACCATGTGAACGTTTACACGCACTATTTACAATGTTCTATTTTTCTATTGTTTTTTCTTAATCATCTTTTTTTTCTTTTTTTATATGAAACACTTTTACTTTTTCCTTTCTTTTCTTTCAACAAAAGAATTTTACTTACTCTGTTTTTCCATTGTAATACCTCATGATGTCTTGCAAACAACTTGCACATGCAAGTGCTACCAGTTAAAAGCTCCGTATATCGGAAGCTAGTATGTGTATGGGGTCATCAGGAGAGAATGCGCGACGTTTCGAGGCCTACCTCTCGACGGCATCAATGCGCACCGCTCCCGCCTCACTGATATGAGGCCCCGCTTGCTAGATCAGCTGGTTATGAAGAACTCAATATACTTCTAGCCATCGCTCATCGTCTCTTTTTAACCAAATGCAGTGGCTAGCCTTCTCCACTGTAGATTGGATATCAGTCATGGTGGTATTGACTTTACGATGAGTTAGGCCTTCTACGACTAGTCATCACATCCACTATTTATACGTATTGGACTAGCCTACTTGTTGTCTGGGGCCTCCACACAACAGGATAAAAAAATCGCCGGTTATATAACAGATCGAGCAATAATTTTCATTGAGACGCGGACTCAACGACCGCTTTAGTTATGCATAGTGATTTAATATTGATACTTTCATAATGTTAAATAATTCCAGGAATTTTAATAGCGAAATAAACATTCAAATGAATAAATACGGTAGCAAAACGTTTATATACTATTGAAGTATTTCTGAAGGGTGTTATTCCACCTTTGGTCACCTAAGGTAATTGGAAATCGCTGATACTGAGGTCAATAGGGCTTCAATTTGACATGACTGCAGAAATTTTGGCTGTAATTAAGATTTTATCGAAAATTACGTTCAGTGACGGTAGTGTTCAAAGTCATTGCAACATATGAAAGTGAATGGTTTATAACGAAATATATTATCACTTATGTAGTATCTTATAGCGCACTTCGAGTATAAAACTTGCCAAATTAGTAAGGAAATCTATCTTGCTGGAGGAAAACTTACAAAGTCAATTAACGTTGGTTTGAAATGTGTTTATCAAAGCTAACTATCGAAATATGAATAATAACTAGTCAATAGTGAATCATAAATGCATAAACCCGATGCATTTTTATGTGTTAATGTTAATATATTTCTCTAAGTGATTCATAATTAGATAGCGAAATATATCCTTTGTTATTAACCACAGCAGTGTATGTCTATCGTAGAAAATAATAGACATGGCAATTTGATTATTCAGTTTGCTTTATGGCTATATCAATATGGGCCTTTATTCTCTGAGATGGATTTTTCTGTTGCTGGTGAGAACTAACGAACAAGTTAGAGTGTAATTTTCTATTGCAATTATTTATTATCATTTATTATTAATATATTTAAGAAGTGTCGTATTTAGTCGATGTTATCTGAAACAATACATTGTATGCAAAAGAAATACTGGGGAAAATAAATCTCACCATCATCCACTATGAAAATGTCCTTTTCCAATAATCTCTATGAGATTGCTTCACCTACTAAAAGCTAAATGGTTCTTCAGTTTTTATCAAAACTATATATATTCTAGATAGATCTAGGGTAGACTCTTCTGTCACGTCTGAAGTGACTGATCATAGGTTTGCTCATTCAAGCTTGACCTGTGGTTAAATAACGGCTTCAAGTGAAATATTCAAATATTAAAACAGAAAAGAAAAAAAAAGAGGTTTGTATATATTGATTAGTGTATTTGAGTCAGTAACATTTGCAGCTCTTCCAGTCAATCCGCTACACTAATTTTATGTAAAGCTATATAATACACGGCAATTAAACGTCTCAGCGCTTAAGCTGTGTATCTTGCGATTCTGCTTCCCACTTTGAGAGGAAATCTCAAACTTTCCAAAAATATGAACACTTCTTCATTCCATCGTATATTTATTTATTTGTTTACATATTTATTTTAGAATTTTATATTTAACTACTTTTGTTGGTAGCATAATGCAAGACTTGATACTGTTTACTAATGAAGTGTTTCAAATAAAACTGAGAGCTATTTCCCTTAGGCAGTTAACTTTCATTTCCAATTTTTTTACTGCCTGAAAGGCCACACCTTCAATACCAACAAAATTATTGCACACAGATACAGAAATATAAAAATAGAGAAGCAGAGAGATTTAGTGTTTTATCAAAATACTTCAATCGCTATGTTTATTTCAACTACCTAAAACTTTAACATTGCGCGTAACGCACACATGACGGAACGTCTATGTAGCCGCTCAGCGTGTTAGACATTGCAGGAATTTTCTCTCTTAAAATCTCGCTTCTGCGATTTTTTTTCCTTTTCAATTAGAAGAACAATACTGGTCAATAGCCCAGTGGTTAGGGCAGCAGGCTCGCGGTCGGAGAATCGCGGTCTCGATTCCCAGACCGGTCATTGTGAGTGTTTATTGAGCGAAAACACCTAAAGATCCACGAGGCTCCGGCGGGGGTTGGTGATGAACCCTGCTGTACTCTTTCACCACAACTTTCTCTCACTCTTTCTCTGTTTCTGTTGTACCTGTATTTCAAAGGGCCAACCATGTCACACTGTGTGTCAAGCTGATTCTCCCCGAGAAGTACGTTAAGGCTACACGTGTCTGTGGAGTACTCAGCCACTTGCACGTTCATAAATGAGCTGCGACGTCACTGATGCCAAGCTGTATCGGCCTTTGCTTTTCCCTTGGATAAGATCAGTGGCATGGAGAGGGGAGGCTGGTATGCATGGGCGATTGCTAGTCTTCCATAAACAACATTGCCCAGACTTGTGCTTCGTAGGGTAACTTTCTAGATGCCATCCCATGGTCATTCATGACCGAAGGGGATCACAACTGGTCAGCGTAAACTTGTATGTAAAGAAGTAGAAAGGTTATACAACTGACAACTGGTACTATACTTGGGCTAAACAATCACAACACTCGCTTACAACAAGGGGGCGGCAGAGGCAAAAAACTCTTAATCGTCGAAGTAAATGTCATATGGTATTTTTTGCGACTATTTACTCTCTGGTTTCAAATCCCAACGAGAAGAATTTTGCTTTTCGTCTCTTCGCGGTTGAGAGAATATGGTGGATGTCAAGGCCTTGGATTTGACCTCTTCTCAAAGCTGCTGATTTTGTAGCAAAATCAGAAGGAATTATTTCTCCCTTATCACATATTGTTGTCGTTTTCCATATTCTGACGATGCAACTTCTTTCTTTTAGAACTCAACGTATGTGCTGTATATTAGCTGACTCCGTCCGTCAAATCGACGTTGCCTGAACAGCTTCACGGCGTGCAACGCACCTAGTGTTAGAGTGATCGCAGAGCAACGTGAGATGAAGTTTTGTGCTCACCCGGTCAAGGAGTCGAGACCACGATCTCGCGATCGTGAGTGTAGCAGTGCAAAACCCTAACCCCCAAACCACGCGTCCTCTCCCTCTCTCTCTCTCTCTATATATATATATATATATATATATAGATATATATACATTTGACATCATGTCTCTTGTTAGCATAAAGTTTCGGCTAAAACACCATTCACCCTTCATGAGGTATCTTGGGGAAATTCCTAAGGTATTATTCAATTTTGTTGTTATTATTATTAATACCATTATAATTATTATTCAAGTCACCGCCTGGAATCGAACTCGGAATCTTGGGGTTAGTAGCCCGCGTTCTTAACCACTACGCAATTAACAGTGGGCAATAATGATGTGGATTTTAGGGCTTATAAATCTAATATTTTCCTATTCTTTCTTAATACCGTTTCCCATATGCTACTCATATCTGCACTCGGTCTGCTTAGGACGTTGTTGTGTCCTAGCATATGTGCTGCTTCTTTTAGTTTCCGTATTTTCCAGTGGTGTTCTCTGTATGAAACAACGGAGACCACCTCCCTGCAGGGGAGGGGGAAGTGGTCTCCGTTTTTCCATACATGATCACCTATACCGGATTTATCAATATCTCCTCGTGTCACAGCTTTGCGATGTTCGTCTACCCTTATTTTGAGGAGCGGCATGTTTCGCCTTTGTATAAACTACCACAGCTGCATGGGATAGAGTATACGCAGGTTTTGGTCATATTCTCTTCTGTTGATGGGTTTTACTCGAAGGAGATATTTGCGAAGTGCTGTATTACCACTGAATACTGTCCTGATGTCACATGGGCCGCATATCGTTTGTATCTTTTTGGAGAGACCTTTCACATAAAGTAGACAGACTGTGGACAGTTTATCGGTTTCATCCTCTCTTTTCTCTATAATTGGAGTCGATAGTATGTTTTGGGGGTAGTTGTTACTTAATGGATTGTTACTGAGGTTGGTCATTTCTTCGTGGTGGGTATCACGATCGCTGCTTATATTCTTTGCTAGAAGTTTTTGGCACTGAGCAATCCCTCTCTTTACACTGTATGGTTGATGTGAATTGAAGTTGAGGTATCGTCCAGTGAAGATCGGTTAGCGGTATAGAGATGTCCTGAATCCATACTCGGTCCGTATTATTAATACGTGCAGGAATGCTAGCTGCTTGTCTTTTTTCCTTTTCCATTGTAAAATGTATGGATGACGTGATCTAACAGCACTTGGACATCTTCCTGGCGGGGCCAGAGTATAAAGGTGTCATCAACATATCGCAGCAATAGGGTTGGTTTTAGTGGTGTTGGTCCTAAATGCAAATTCTCAAAATATTCCATATATATATACATATATTGGCTATTATCGGTGATAATGGCGAACCCATAACTACATAATCATACATACACAGATTTCAGTGCATGATATCGCCCCGAATATATATCATAATACCAAGTTATATTATACTAGTTTTGAATATATATTTAGTAAACACAGTTTACGAATTATTGTTGCAGTTCTGAATAGGGAAACTTACTAATAGATAAAATCTCTAAGTGATAAATAACATATTTGTCGGACAGAATGTCTGTATCAAATCGGAGGCGTCCCGGGTGAAATTTCGATGGATTTTACAAATTTATAAGCAATAAAAACGTTGGATAACTATCAGAAAGTTAGTTACACGAAGAAACTGAATAACTACTCGAAGAAATTACGTTTTGAGAATAATTAAAGAGACTTGGAGACTATCATAAACTTTTAATCCGTAACACAGAACAGTTCCACAACAGGAACTTGTGAAACAAGAATTACAGCTGCTCATAATATGTATCCTGCTAATATTAGCGATCGATCCCGAAGTGGCAAGCAGGCTGTGTAAAGTGGAAATTTGCAAATTCACATAGCTGTCATCATAATTACTCAATGAAATATTTTAATGCATTAAATGACCATTCGAAAACATATATTAAAGTGTTTAATGTTGCCCAAAGAGACAAGCAAACAATATACCAAACAAAATGAACTGAAAATACCGCTAAACATTTCGTTCAGCGATTCCTTTCTACTCCAGGCACAAAGCCCGAAATTTTTTTATTTTTTTTTGGGTTGGTTGGGGTCGCAGTTGATTACATCAACCCCAGTACGAAACTGGTGCTTAATTTATCGACACGGAAAAGATGAAAGGTAAAGTCGACATCGGCAGAATTTGAACTCAGAACGTAAAGGCAGACGAAATACTGCTAGGCATTTTCCCCAGTGTGATAACTTTACTCCCAGCTCGCTGCTTTTGTTTAAATATATATTAATACAAACTTAATCTAACTTTTTTTCATTTGTTCTCAGTGTATATTTTAAGGGAATAACTGAGATAACATTTACAGAAGGTTTGTCAATTTATTGTGTCTTCGACATGTCCTTTATCAACAAGATATTAACCATTTTCTCACTGAGGTTCATATAAAAAGTTTAACAGAGGCAAATCAATCTATCATGAAATAATACGAGGGGCGTTCAATAAGTAATGCCTCTGACCCACTTGCAGTTGTTTGATCTAGCTGAAAGTTTGCATGTGCAATTATTTATATCTCTATAGATTATTGGCAAATTACAGCTCTGAACTAATTGTGATTTCTGATTTACAGGTGTTTGAACTGAGTCAAGTGTGAAACGGAGCCTGTTGAGTGTCGAGCAGTGATGCGGTTTTTGTATTTGAAAGGACGCACACCACGGGAGACTTTTGATGAAATAAAAGTAACTTATGGTGATGATGCCCCATCATATGACCTTGTAAAACGCTGGCATCGTGAATTCAAACATGGTCGGAACTTTGTGGAAACAGCTCCCAGATCTGGTCGCCCCCTTCTGCCATTGATGAGGCATCTGTCCGTCAAGTTGAGGCTGCCATTTTGGAAGATCGACGCATAACTATTCGCCAAATAGCCCATGAGGTCAAGATTAGTACCGGGTCTGTGGAAACTATCATTCATGACCATTTGCATATGCAAAAGGTGTCTGCCAGATGGATTCCCAGGCTGCTCACACCTTTCCAGAAGCAAGAACGCGTCGATTGCGCGAGGATGAATTTGAAGATGTGCCAAGAAGATGAGTCAAAATTTTTCAAAAGACTGATTACACAGGATGAAACCTGGGTCCATCACTATGATCCAGAGACCAAAGCCCAGTCAATGCAGTGGAAGCACCGTGACTCACCTCCTCCAAAGAAGGCAAGGGTGCAGCCCTCCGCTGGCAAGGTCATGCTCACAGTCTTCTGGGACCAGGACGGAGTAGTGATGACAGATTTCTTGGCAAAAGGTGCCACTATTATGCTTCACTTTTGAGGAAATTAAGAGAAGCTATCAAAATCAAGAGGCGGGGCAAGATCAGCAAAGGCATCCTCCTCCTGCAGGACAACGCTCCGATCCACAACTCGCGTGTCGCCAGATCAGAAGCATAGGCGTGCGGCTATGAACTCATCCCCCATTCTCCCTACTCTCCTGACCTGCACCCTCTGATTTTCACCTCTTCCCAGCCATGAAGTTGTTTTTGAAAGGAAAGCGTTTCCCAGATGATGCAGCCTTGATTTCTGAAATCACGTCGTGGTTGGAGGACCAAGCTGGGGTCTTCTACAAAAACGGTCTTCAGAGCTGCATCAAACGATGGGAGAAATGCGTAACTCTGGGTGGTTCCTATGTAGAATAAGACTAATAACTGTGCCAAGTTTCGTTGCTCTACTGCTATGGGAAGTGGGTCAGGGGCATTACTTATTGAACGCCCCTCGTATATTCATAAAAGATATTCTGAATCCATGATAACTGCTACAGAAAAATTGTTCATGAGAAAATTACAATTTTTCTGTTCTCTCCCCATTAAGGTCAATATTTATGACTACATTGCGGTCAAAGCATACATATACCTTCCATTATAAGATTTTTAACCAAATGTATCGTGCTATTTTTGTTGTTGTTAGTTTTACTCATAGAGGTGACTACAGGTTTGCTATTCGATTATTTTAACGTTTGGGTTAGAAGTATAACAGGGAATCCAAGAGGCTAATTTGCAATATATTTACGTAGATTAATCTGTTTATCATGACACCCAATTGGCATTTGTGCTCTGTCACCAGTTTGTATACTTTGTATCTTAACCGATGGGTGACTAAATGTCTAAACACGTACGTATTTATATATTGTAAGCATAAAGTCTAAATGCACACTCCTATCTTTCACGGTTGTCATAACTGATTATATAAAGCTGTTGCTCAGTGCCAGAGTTCTAAAGGAGATATTAAAAGCCATACATTACATGCAATTAAATTAGCCGCAGATTATGCACGTATATATGTATGTATGTATGTATGTATGTATGTATGTATGTATGTATGTATGTATGTATGTATGTATGTATGTATGGGTGTATGTATCTGCGTGTGTGTGTGTTTCTGTGCATGTTAATATATACATGAGATGTGACATAATGACCAAAATTATGGATTGGAGTAACGCTACCGGACTGACAGATTCATAAGTCCCCGACAAGCAGATGTCTAGGACGGCAGGACATTTTATTCGATTCTCAAGCTGGCTGCGTTTTAGAGATAAAGCTAAGCTGGACAGATATCAATAGTTGTAACAGGATATAAAACCCACCATCTCCCAGATATCATAAGATTTATAACACACTCAATGCCAAAGCTGACAGCAGTGAGACAGACAGTTATAGAGGATTTAGTATTAGATAGAATATTGACACTATTCGTCTGATCTTACATGTGAAAATGAGAATGTGTGTTCTTCGTGGCTTCTTAAATAATTGATGTAACTCATATCAGACTACAGTTTGACAGGAGCAAAAAGGATCGTTAATAAAGTAAAGGTCATCACATACCGCAGCGGGAGATTATACCACTGTATCGATCTGATAACTTACTGAAGGCTGTCTGTTGAATTAAATTTGATTTTTGATTTCTTTCTTCCAGTTGTTCATCATGTAATTTGACATTTAACAGTATAGAAGATTTCTGATGTTAAGATATTAAAAGAAAATTGTATTGATTTATTTCAAATAAATTTTAATGCTAGTCATTGGCAACCACAACAGAGAAATTCTAATTTCTGATTTCTGGTCGATTAGTGCTGCAGCCTTGAAGGCCAGTTTCGAATATTTGGCTCAAGCCAAATAATTTTATTTATTTGTGTTGCTGTTGTCTAGAAAAATATTTTGATGCGACATAGTCTAATGAGGAGAGCATGATTGTAGTCGCACGACCGGAATAGAATGCCCTACATATGAGGTACCATTGTATTAGGAATGTGTAAACATACATAGTATAACCTGATCATAGAATACGCTATGTCTCTTTAAAAGGCAGAGCCATCACTGCTGGGACC
>NC_043010.1:39606267-39608767 GCF_006345805.1 Octopus sinensis
ATAAAAAATCCACTTTTACAGCTTTGCCCTAAAACGTACTCTAGAAACTTTTAAAACATTTCCAACCAAAAATCATCTCAAATTATTTTCTAACATAAGCGGACAAACCTGCATACACACATACATGAAGTATATATTTTTATGCCAGTTGTAAGACTCTTTTCTTTTTAATCCTCGTTAATATTTGTTTTCTTTCTTCTTTATTTCGTTTTTTAACTGTAAATTTTAAATCTGATTTTATATAAATTAGATTTCACTATTATTCCCATTTTTATGCACCAATACATTCACACTTCCCACTTTCGCACATATACAGAGGACAAAAATACTATATTATAAGTATACTATAATATGAATTGAAGAATTATTGTTTAAGCACGTAGCATACAAAATCTTTCTTCAAGTGTTAAAGTCTCAATATACTTTTCAAATTGCTAATAGAACATAAAGGAATATATACACCACTAACCTTTACCCTTTGCATATGAATTCTAGAAAGCCCAAAATTAATCAATAATTTCTCCTATAAACATCTGCGTAACAATTCAGCCTAACCTAATTACCACTCCACTCAAACCCACGCACCCAGGGAAGATTATAATTCAGCAGCGACAATTTAAAGCCAAAACAGAATTCAATGCATTGCACTCCGACAAGGGCTTGATTGATCGTAACTGCGAAGTCACTGACAATAAAATTCTTGTTTAAGAATAATAGATTTGTACTCTAGAAAATTCTAGAGTAACCCATGATATTAATATAAATATGTTTTTTATAATCATTCAAAATAAAAACATTTATATATGTATATGTATTTATATGTTTTGAGAAATTTATCATAAAAAAAGAAGGAATATATTTACATTTTTATCAAAATATTTTTAAGAAAATGTAAATATTTTTCTTTTTAATATGAATTTACTCGTGTGAAACAGATCTCCAAACATCTTCAGCATATATATATGTGTATATATATATATATATATATATATGTGTGTGTGTGGTGTGTGTGTGTGTGCGTTTATGTGTGTGTGTGTATATATATATATGTATATATATATATATATATATATATATATATATGTACTTATTTATGTATGTATGTATGTATATATATATATATATATGACGTTTGTACTTGTATCTTTTGGTTTTTGAATTAAGGATAGCAACTTGAATAATTTATATATATATATGTGTGTGTGTGTCTGTGTATGTGTTGTATGTGCGTGTGAGTGTATGCATATGTGTGTGTGTACTTTTATTGTTATATTGTTCCAGTTATTTTTCTGGGGCCTTGCTAGTACGCAGCCTTGACGGGTTTTAATCGAACAAAACCCCAGGACTTTATTTCTTATGCCCAGTACTTATTTTATCCGTTCTCTTTTGCTGAACCGCTAAGATACAGGACGTAAACACACCAACACCGGCTGTCAAGAGGTGATGAGGACAGACACAAGCACAGACGCAAAGACACACGCACATATATAACCATATACAGGATAGGATTCTTTCAGTTTCCCTCTACTGAATACATTCGAATTCGTATGCCGGAGGCTATAGTAAAAGATACAGCGGGACTGATCTCGGACCCATGTGGTTAGGAAGCAAGCTTCTTATCACACAGCTACGCCTCTATATAGTATAGTATATATCCTGGTGTGTACAAATTGCTACTGTTCTGTTTAGAGCTCTACGTATATCTTTCTCATCGAGTCTGCAGCCAGAATAGTAGTGTAGCTACAACTATACTTAATAGTATTACTATTTATAATATATCGAGCGAATTTAGGAGAAATTACGATAGGCTCATATTTCTTTCATTAGTTCCTATGTTTGTTTCACCGCTGCTGATGCTAGGGATTCTGTATTGGATGTTCCAAGGACTATTCTATGCTTAACTCAACGAATCACCTGATGTTCTAATAAATTTTAATTCGGAATCAGGGCAGATGGGGATATATTTTATAAGAGGTTTCACTAGAAAGTAGAAAGTGGGCAAAGGGAAGAGAGAGAATGAGTGAAAGAGAGAGATAGAGAAGGAGAGAGGGAGAGAGGGAGACAGAGAGGAAAAACAAGACAAAAAGTAGAGAGAGAAAACAAGATAACGAAAAAATAGAGAGAGGAAAATAGAAAAATATGATTATAAACAAGTAAAGAAATAAAGAAAATAGAAAGAGAAGAGGGACCGTGAACTCAGCAATCATAAAAAGGGTAACAAAATAAAAATATATAAAAGAATAAGAAATATTTAAAAGATAATAATCTAAATGAAAATAAGAAAAAGGGACAAAGAAAATAATGCTTGACAATAACTTGGATTCTTTAACATATCTATGGAGACCAACTGAAATCGGAAATGAATGTAAATATTAATGTTCATGAATATAAAGCAGAAAGATTCATGAAAATAATTGTATGAACTTAGTGCTACTACATACTAGAAAAATTAAGAAATAAACAACACTTGCCTCACGCGCTCAATTTGTATGAAAACATA
>NC_043010.1:39613767-39621267 GCF_006345805.1 Octopus sinensis
TATATATATATATATATATATATATATATATATATATATATATATATATATATAATATATATATATATATATATATATATTATATATATATAATAATAAACGGGGATTTTCAGAAAGAGAAAAAAACCGGCTGCTTCGTACATTACAAGTGCAATCTATGAGTGGAATAGTAAATATATGCAAATTCTAAATGTGAATTTTCAAATTCGAAGTGTGAATTTGTGTTAGCTGCATCCCAAAATACATGCATACATACATACATACATACATACATACATACATACATATACATACATACATACATACATACATACACACATATACCCCCACGCGCACACACACATACATATGTATATACATATTTACAGATTTTCACTGCATGAACTTGCAGGTGGGGCTCAGTTAGAATTTTCTTCTGATCGAGTAGCCCATCCCGCTCAAAAGGTCCCTGAATAAAGATTGTTTAAGAATGTTGAACGATCCACCCATGTTTCCAAAGGTGAATTATCCAAACCTACAAGAATTCCTTTCAACACACGGATATGATACTCCCCCACTACTTCTGCTCATGATCAAAGATGCACATATCGTCAGCCAATATGGGTCATTTCCAACTGGTTATGGTCAAACAACTGACAAGCAAATCTGGTATTGAGCAGAATATTTGCTGCAGCTCATCTTTTATACCAAGACAAAACAATGTACATGATAACACTGCCAATCAGTTATGATCACATGCCATGAGAGCCACTGTCATGTACTACATCAGGGCAATTATCATCATCATTATTATTATTATTATTATTATTATTAATATTATTATTATTATTATTATTATTATTATTATTATTATTATTATTATTATTATTCAGGTCACTGCCTGAAATCGAACGGAGATGGAGGCTGGAGAGTATATTAGCCGAAACGTTGAGGACAAATATCCGTCAAATGTAAATAATATAAATAATGTAAATAATTCCTCATCTCTTAAAAATAGTGTTTTAATTGTGATAAATAAAAGAGAATGAAGAAAATGTAATGATTAGTCAGAAAGGCATGGGATGTCATTTTATCCCGGTGGTTGTTGATACGTAGCTGAATACAAACATCATGCCATAATTACCACTGCTAACGTAACTGAAGCAATGAACAAACATAATTATCTCGATAACAATTCATGCATAACATCAACAAACAGGTTTCAAGAAGTATCTGAATCAATCGAAAGCAAATTTTTTGATCCAATGAATGAAACTAATACGGAAATAAAATAATGGGAAGTCACGAATAGGATGACCTTGAAGTAAGTTCTTACCGACCAGTTCGGACTCGGGGTCAGAAACAATAAGAACGAATCGACAAAGAGATTCTTTATAAGTCTAGATACAATATGGCTCGGCTAAAAGACATATAACCTCTCATATAGATTATCATTTAAACATAAATCTGCTCGACCGAGTTATTTTGGGTTTAAATAGGCAGAACAAGAATGAAATACAAAGAGTATTCATTACTATCATATTGGCAACATAGACGATGATATCAGATTATTTGAAATCCAATGCCTTTCGAAACAAGTTGTCTAACACTTATAGCAAATTGGAACTGACTGGCGTGTGTTGGCTCTTCTTCCATTACAAAGAAAATGTTCTTCATTCTACATTTGTTTTTCTATGCAAAGTGTCTCAATTCGCTAATATTTTACTTTGTCTTTTTTCTTGTAAAGCAAAAATCAATAAAAATAAGTGCAAGAAAATAATAAATACACACACACATATATATATATATATAATATATATATATATATATATATATATATATATATATATACATGCAGTATCGTGCTAAATTAGATGCATTCAAAAAAAAAAGAAAAGAGAACATGTGTAGAGAAAAAAAGTATCATTGATAATAAATCTTGTTCGTACGGAGCATAGGACCAAAGAAACTGTTACAATATTATGAATTTATTTCAATATGTATTATTTGTGTTTTTCATAATATTTCTTGAAATCGATACGAGTGTAATGATATTGTAATTTAATATCTCCCTTGTCACCAGCAAAATAAAAATCTGTAAAATGAAACCTTTTAATTTTACAATTCCGATTTTCGGTATTCCCTGTACGAAAAAAATTGTGAGGAAAATAGTATTAAAATTTTACACACTCGCACACACGTGCACACATACGCATACACACACTCATATAGAAATCATGACGAAATTGATGATGATGATATCGATGATGATGATGACGATGGTGGTGATGGTGCTTATAGTGTTACATGCAGCGATGAGTTCCATAGAGACATTGTTCCTGTAGGTGATGACGATGTTCATATTTTAACGGTGGTGATGATTGTGAGGTTGATGATGACGACGATGACAACGATGACGATGGTTACGATGACAACGATGACGATGACAACGATGACGATGCAGATATTGATGGTAAGGATTATTTACATAAATTTAGTTAGGGTATACGGAATATTCCTTAGGAGGAGTCTATGATATCTTGTGTATTATTTAACATCACGTGCTAGACACATACGAGATATATTTCTAAGAAACTTTCCCGTAACTATTATGGAGATATTACTTATGCCTTTGGTGACATTGTAGCACACTGGATGATTTTATGTTTAGTAGTTATGATCTTCTGGCAAAGCATGTGGAGAAAATGATGTATGCGTCTAAAATACAGATATTTCTTTACTGCCCACAAGGGGTTAAACATAGAGGGGACGAAAAAGGACAAAGGAATCACAATGACGCCAGTTGCAAAATTGGTACTTTATTTATCGACCCCGAAGGGATGAAAGGCAAAGTCGACCTCGGCGGAATTTGAACTCAGAACATAACGACAGACGAAATACCGCTAAACATTTCGCCCGGTGCGCTAACGTTTCTGTCAGCTCGCCATCGTCTAAAATACAGATAGTCATTTGTTGGTGTGTTTGGACAAGACGTCGAAGTTGACCTTTGTACGCTAATAGATAGAACTTGATATTTCAGAATATTCTCCATCATATGTTGGATCTATTTTCTGCACATCTTTGAATGCCGGCAACATCACTGAAAAATCCCTTGGCAGAAATATTGACTGCAGCATATATGACAATCGTGTAATACAGAGACGGCCCATTACTTATAAGCAAAGCCCTGATAATTATTACATTGGCGGATGGAGTGGATGTTGGCAATGTGTTCGTTTTCCCCATTCTATAAGCAAATTGTCTTATGAAATTTGTCTTAGCACTTCCTAACAAATTTCCCGGACTTCTCTCCTAAGCTGTAATTACTTGGATTAACGGTGAGGATGTTCCAATCACGATCTCAAGAACGTGCTTCTTATCCTGTCCCCGGTTGGTGAGTTGTGTTCCTGTGCAAAATAATTTCATGTTGTTCCAGTTTACTCAGTTTACTCAGCTATAGAAGAGAAGCTTCGCGACATACTGGTACCCCATTTAGCGAGAGTATCGTCATCTTGAACTCTATACATCATAGAAACTGGTTAAATGCCGCGTGAATCCTAGAACTCGATACAGTACTTCTCTACGCAGTTTGAGGCAAATCCCAAAGCAGGTATACTAAAGAAGGTCCCATCCTAGAGCGGAGGTAATTCTTCCAGATTCTGAGTAGGAAAATCAGCGGTGTCTCGGTGTTTCTGGGCAATCGCAAGTCATAAATCTACGTGAAGTAGTTTGAGGTTCTGTTGAAGAACTACAGAATAATTGATTGCAGGATATTCTTGAAAGTTCTTATTCTTTGGACCTATAAATGTGATCTCAAATAGAACAAAGAAGCAATACGATCGCTAAGGTAGAAATACATTGGACTTGGAAAATTCCTACCATGTAGCATAACTTCTACAAATCTCGAAAAATTATCCCCTTCGGTATGTCTATTCAATTTGTTTTATAACATAGTATAAATGCATCTAAATTTATATATGCGTATATACATATGTTATAAAACAAATTGAATACAACATACTGAAGGGAAGGAAACACAATTTATATATTAAATTTGTGTTGTCTTCTGGCCTTACATGAAGGGAAAAGGAGAAATTCGCCCGTTTTCATATATGGAATATCTAAATTCAAAACAACATGATCCATGTCAGAAGAGCAAAGTTTGAAAACGATAAGAGGTGTATAATAAATATTTTCATCACAATCAGTAGGGAAATAATATTTATTATCCAGAAACAAAGTGTGATTAATATCAGTTATCCAGCCATTATATTGGGACGCCCTATAAATTCCGCCATCTCGTCAATCTCACTAAAAGCAATGTTTTAAATATGCTATCTTCGACCAAACATCTTTATAAATAATATATATGTAATTTTAATTTTATTTTATCGCCATTTACTGTTTACATATTTATTCATTTATTTTGGCTGAAACATATTGGAGATTGAATTTCGCTGCAATATTTAATAACGTTTTATGTAGAAGATATATTACATATGAGGAGAAAACTAAGTAACAATAGTCGTAGATATATTATCATTAGAAGGGCACTTAACGGCGCAAATATATAATCGTTAAAGTTTCAACTAGGGAAATGAACGCTTGCCGCCTGCGAAGACGAGGTGATGGAAGGTTAAGAAGACCTAGAGATTCTAATAATTACAAATTGAGAAATGAATTGTTCTGTGCTCTCACCATACACACATTTAGTGGAGTATCAAATTACATACATGGATACATGCATATATATATATATCTGTGTGTGCGGTATATGCGATTGTGTGTATATATGCATAGTTATACGTAAAGACATATTGGAATAAACATGACGTGCATATTGATGGTCATATACATACATACATACATACATGTATATATATATATATATATATATATATACATACATACATACATACATACATACATTTATATATGCACAAAAAATACACACACAAACACACACATATACAGGGTACGTTGAATAAATTGTCGTCTAAATTACGCAAAAATGATAACTTTGACATCTCATTAAACAGACATATTTACCAAAATTCGTTCTGAGTTCAAATTCCGCCGAGGTCGAATTTACCTTCCATCCTTTCGTGGTCGACACATTAATTACCAGTTGCGTACTAAATATCGGGCATTGTGCTTAGAATAGAATATATACATACATATATATATATATATATATATATATATATATATATATATATATATATATATATATATATATATATATATATATATATAATATACACAGACATCTATATGTGTATATTTGTGTGTGTGTCAGTGTTTGTCCGCCCTCCATCGCTTGGTAACCGATTGTGGTGTGTTCACGCCCCCGTAGCTTAGCGGTTTAGCAGAAGAGACCAATAGAATAAGTACTAAGCTTACAAAGAGCAAGTTCTGGAGTTGATTTGCTCGACTAAGGGCGGTGATCCGGCATTGCGGCAGCCAAATGACTGAAACAATTATAAGAATAAAAGAATAAATGAAGAGATATATCGTTTTAGTCTTTATTCTTTTACTTGTTTCAGTCGTTTGATTGTGGCCCTGCTGGAGCACCGGATGGAAGGGTTTTGGGTCGGACAAGTCGACCCCCAAGACTTATTTTTGAAGCCTAGTACTTATTCTATTGCCGAATTGCTATTATGCCGAACTGCTAAGTTATGGCGACGTAAAGACAACAACACCGGTTGTGGGGGACAACCAGAGACGGAAATATACAGACATATAAACATTTACATACACATAGATGGTGTGTATTGTGTACAGCAGTCCTTTTTCAGGAGTGGCTGGGTGGTAAGTTGCTTGCATACGAACCACATGGTTCTGGGTTCAGTCCCACTATGTGGCACCTTGGAAAGGTGTCTTCTACTATAGCCTCGGACCGTGCAAGGCCTTGTAAATGTATTTGGTAGACGAAAACTGAAAAGAAGCCCGTCGTATATATAATCTTTTACTTTTTTACTTGTTTCAGTCATTTGACTGCGGCCATGCTGGAGCACTGCCTTTAATCGAGCAACTCGACCCCGGGACTTATTCTTTTGTAAGCCCAGTACTTATTCTATCGGTCTCTTTTGCCGAACCGCTAAGTAACGGAGACATAAACACACCAGCATCGGTTGTCAAGCAATGCTAGGGGGACAAACACAACACGCAAACACACACACATATATATATATATATATATATATATATATATATATACATATATATGACGGGCTTCTTTTCAGTTTCCGTCTGCCAAATCCACTCACAAGGCTTCGGTCGGCCCGAGGCTATAGTAGAAGACACTTGCCATAGGTGCTACGCAGTGGGATGGAACCCGGAACAATGTGGTTGGTAAACAAGCTACTTACCACACAGCCACTCCTGATATGTGAGTGAGTTTGTATGAATGTGTGTGTCTGTGTGTGTGTATGTTTGTGTGTCTGTGTTTGTCCCCATCATTGCTTGGCAACCGATACTGGTGTGTTTATGTGTCCGTAAACAAGCGGTGCGGCACAAGAAACCGATAGAATAAGTACTAGGCTTACAAATAATAAGTCCTGGGGTCAATTTGCTCGACTAAAGGTGGTACTCCAGCATGGCTGCAGTCAAATTACTGAAACAAATAAAAGTAATAAAGAAATATATATATAAATTTCATTATGTTTACCTGCATAATTGTCTCGATATTTGCTCATCTGGTTTTCTGTTATAGCCACTCTATACCCCACCCCTGTAAATTCCTCCCACGTAAAGTCATCGGAGTCTTTACCAAGAATCCTTGGATCTCTTCTGTTGAGATTTTGCATATATAAGTACGTATATGTAAATATACTTACATATGTGTATGTATATATATATGAATTTGCGCGTGTGTGTATGCGTTTGTCTTTTTTGTGCGTGTTTAAGTGTATATAATCATATATACAATTATAAATTTGCTTGAACGACTTTACTCTACTTGAAGATTTGAAGCCAATAGAGCGTATCTTTGCAATCCTGACATGAGCCATATGCCTGGCAACTGGTGGTTGTGCCATCCACCACAACGTCACATCAGCCAATTAGTTGCGTAATTCACTATATATAAAACATATGGAACGTGCTTAGTCGGAAGGTACATGCCATTTATTCAATGTGTGACAAAGCAGGACTTGTCATACGCTCTAAGATGCTAATTTGTGCTGGGACTCTGTTCAAAGTGCACCCGCATTTCCATTAATTAGCTACCAAAAACACTAATTCCATGCGTAAGTGAATTCATTTGAACAAAACGATTGCGATAATTCACTAACGTTGCCAGTGAAAACCCATTTATTTTATTAGTTAGTTCAATAAGTGTTTGTACCTTGCATACAAAGACACGGAATTCTATAACAGTTTGAATGGATATGTGCTCTCTAATACAACTATTCAGTTTATGAACTGCAGGGAGATGAAAAAAATGTGCATTGGAATATTTATGTGAATTGATAACATAAAATGGACAAAGAATTAAGTCATATATAAAATATGAATCAA
>NC_043010.1:39623767-39638767 GCF_006345805.1 Octopus sinensis
GTTTCATGGACAAAAGAAATGTTCAACTTCTTGCCTAGAGCGAGCCCATAGCAATATCATATCTTCTCCACTATTTCAGTATTACGTGTTAAATTAGAAACTAAAACATTTCTCTATTTTATGTCAGATACTTTCACTTTAACAATAAAAATAATAATAACAATTGAATTATATGTAGTATGTAATAATTAAAATCAAACTAAAGTATAATAAAATCGTAACATAGCAAAAGTAAAAATAGCAATTGGTATAAAATTGCATCAATGACTTGAACTTGAATAAGTGGTTTCACATGGATGGGAATAAATTAAAAATAAAATTAGCGTGGAGAAATGGAATTGTCCAGATGGATAATAAAAAATTAAATTAAAGAAAAGACTATTGTCTATAGAGTATAGAATGTAGAGCAAAAAGATTTGAACACATGGAGGAAAGCACCTTCGAAAAGTGTCTTGGTGCGACTATGAAAGATATCAAATCAGAGGCGGTAAATTCGCCACAATAGAAGCCACAATAGAAGCAAAGTTCGAGTCAACGGAGCGTGCAAGGGAGTACTCGACTCGAACTTGCAAAGTGGAAATATTTTATGTTCACCTTTATATCTGGGACTTAGGACGTCCTGGAAAAAATTTAAAATACCCCCCCCCAGAAGTAGAGGTAGGCTGGATTGTAGTCACACTTCTATACAAGAGGGAGGACAAGATACAATTGATCGAAATTACAAGAGACGGGCTAACGATATTCCAGTCTGTTATATATTTTGAGTATTGCTATCACTAGCGATATGAAGATATAACTTTGTATTTTGTATTTTATGTGTAGTTGCATATATATAGATGTACATGTAATATGTACACATATATATACACATATACACATGCACTAGCACTATGACCCGGCAACGACGGGGTCTTTAATGCTAGTATATATGTATATATGCACAATTATAATCAGGGGTCAGCTAATTGCTTCACAACGAACCGAATTTAGAAATAGAAGTTAAATGCTACAATTGTCTACTAGTATTTTAGGTAAAATACTAGTAGAAGGTTATTTTTTAAAATGTTATTTTAACCTACCGAACAGTAAAATTATTAATTATTAATTAATTGATGAATTAATTTATTTATTTTACCTTATTATTATTATTGAAATTATATATATCCCCATATATGTAGGCGCGTGGGTTAGTGGTTAGGGCATTAGGCTTGTCCTTGGGAAGACATTTTATTTCAAGGTGCTCCAGTCCACTCAGCTGGCAAAAATGAGTAGTACCTCTATATCAAGGGGACAGCCTTGTCACATCCCGTTTTACGCTGAATCTCCCTGAGAAGTATATGAAGGGGTATGCGTGTCTGTGGAGTGCTCAACCACTTACACGTTAATCTCTTGAGCTGGTGGCTGTTCCGCTGATTGAATCAACTGGAAACCTCGTCGTCGTAAGCGACGGAATGTCAGTAGTATATATGCACACATAAGTGGAGGCTGAAAAGTACGTGGCTTTGGGCAAAAGAAATGACAGGAGGATCAATTACTTATGATTTTATTCAACATATACCCCTTTCAGATTCACACACTTATTGCTGCGATCCTTCAGTTTTTTTTAAGCCCTATGAAAGAAGTCGGAATTCCGGGCCTCCAACCGGGCCTTATATTACATCCTTACAGCCCGGACCTTTTCAGTAGGTCACGTGCCTATCTATCTATCTATCTATCTATCTATCTATCTATCTATCTATCTATCTATCTATCTATCTATCTATCTATTTATTTATCTATCTATCTATCTATCTATATCTATATATATAGAATATATATATATATATATATATATATATATATATATATATATATATATAATTATATATATATATATATTATATAATAAATATATATAAATATATAATATATAAATATATATATACATGTATGTATATATATATATATATATATATATATATACATGCAAATATATTATATATACATACATATATATATATATATATACATAAATACGTATATATATATGTATATATATATTTATATGTATATATGTATGTATGTATAGATATATTTTATCCTTTTCCTTTTACTTGTTCCAGTCATTCGACTGCAGCCATGCTGGAGCAACGCCTTATATATGCGCACACATAAACGCATCGCGCGCGCACACTCCCGCATACGTACACATGCACACACTCACACACACACACACACACATATACACGCATATAATGCACATTTCATAAACGCACGCAAGGCTTTGTCATTCGTTGATGATATGTCTTCCGACCCTTCACATTTTCAGTATTAATAACATTATCAGCCTTTTCATTTGACCTTGGACATGAAAACATTCATAATACTTGATTTAAAAAAGCGTTAATTAATCACACTCACATTATGTGGAATACAAGCGATCTGAAATATTTACACGATATTGCGATATACATATAATGATGTGTTATTGGAATTAATAATCATCATTTGAAGATATGAAGACAAATTAATATAATCAATATACCACGTTCCCATTATCAATTTGCCAAATGATACGATGCGCCACTAAGTGACTATCATATGCATACACACAAATACACAGACACATATGTATACGTGTATATATATATATATATATATATATTATATATATATATATGTGTGTGTGTATATGTGTGAGTGTATATATATGTATGTGTATATGTGTGAATGAATATATATGCATATGTATGTATATGCGTGTGTGTGTGTGTGTGTTTGTATATGTGCGTGTGTGTGGGTGTAAGGAAAAGAACTGCGTGAGTGATATGGGATGATCGCATGTAGAATCGTTGTTTAACAGCAACCAAGGATAATAACTGCTGTAAAAATATGAAAATTACAATGTTGATTTTGATTTTAATAAACAGCACCGTCGCCACTACTGCTATCACCAGCGCACTGCTGCTACTGCTACTACTACTACTACTGCTTCTACTACTACTGCACTACTGCTATAGTTGCAGCTGCTCTTGCTGTTGAGCGAAGCGGTCTTCGTTCCATGTCTGGGAGAAGTCCGAAACGTGGTCCTTTGCTATTCGTAAGAAAGCAGGTCAACCCCCGACAACGAGAGCATCGACGGATGGATGAATGCGCATACAGGCTGAGCGGTTGCGTAGGAAATCGGGGACAAGAAACAGGAAGAAAGAGTGAGAGAAACCTGGAGCGAAAGAGTACAACAAGGGTCGCCACCACCCGCTGCCGGAGCCTCGTGGAACTTTAGGTGTATTCGCTCAATAAACACACACAACGCCCAGTGTGGGAATCGAAACCGCGATCTTCCGACCGCGAGTCCGCAGTGCCAACCATTGGGCCATTGCGGCTAACACTGCAGCTGCCGCTGCCGGTGTAGTTCATACTGCTACATCTGATGGTTTCTAATTTAGCAACAAAGCCAGCAGTTTTGAAGAGTTCGGGAACTACACCAGTACTAGTCGGGTAATATATTTTAATGACCCCAGCCTCACGAGAAGATAAAAAGCGAAATTGAAATTGATTTTGGTTTGATTTGAACTTAGAATGCAAAGTTTCGAAAGAGATTACTGCGAGGCATTCTTTACGATGGTCTTAAGACTTATCCAACATATTGCCATGATAATCACAATGATGGTTTCAAAATTTGGTAAAAGTCTAGCAATTTTTTGATCGATGTATTATATATTTCTTTACTACCCACAAGGGGCTAAACATAGAGGGGACAAACAAGGACTGACAAACGGATTAAGTCGATTACATCGACCCCAGTACGCAACTGGTACTTTATTTATCGACCCCGAAAGGGATGAAAGGCAAAGTCGACCTCGGCGTAATTTGAACTGATGCTGTCAGCCTGATCACTGTTCATTATTGTGAATTTTCTTTATATTCCCTTCTCAACTTTGCCGATTCATATTTTATATGACTTAATTCTTTGTCCAGTACCTCCAGTACTTATGTGATACTGTATATTATACCAATCCACAATAGACCAAAGTAGAATTTGAATTCAGGTCATAAAAATTCGAAAGAAATACTGCTTGCATTTTGTCCAACTCGCTTGATATTCTGCTACTTCAACTCCTAAGAAATAATAATTATTATTATTTCTATTATAAGCACTTGACTTGAAATTTGTTGTGTGGGGGGGGGGTGAATAGTCCATTACATTGACTCCAGTGCTTCATTGGTACTTGATTTAACGATCCTGAAAGGATGAAAGGTAAAGTCGACCATGGCAAAATTGAACCCAAAGCGTGAAGACGGATGAAATGCCGCCAAGCATTTCGCCCGGCGTCCTAACGATTCGGCCAGTTCACCACCACCATAATAATAATAATAATAATAATAATAATAATAAGAAGAAGAAGAAGAAGAAGAAGAAGAAGAAGGAGAGGAAGAAGAAGAAGTACAACAACAACAACTACAGCAGCAACAACAATAATAAAAATAATCCTTTTTACTAAAGGCTCAAATCTTGAAATTTGTAGGGCGGGGACTAGTCGGTTATTTTGACTCTGAAAAGTTGAAAGGCAAAGTCGAACTCAGAATGTAGCGATGGGTAAAATACCGCTCATCATTTCGTCCAGCGCAATAATGATTGTGCCACTTCACCGCCGTAATATTAGTAATAATTCAATCTATTATAAGTACAATGCCTGAAATTTCGGGGCAGGGTACTAGTCGATTACAGCGACTCCAGTGTTTGTTTGGCATTTAATTTATCGACCCTGAAAGGATGAAAGGCAAAGCTAACCTCGGCACCACAATTTGAACTCAGAATATAGCGACGAGCGAATAATAATAATAATAATAATAATAATAATAATAATAATAATAATAATAATAATAATAATAATAATAATAATAATAAATGCCCTGATGCAGTACCAGGCAGTGGCTCTCATGGCTTCTGATCTTAACTGATTGGAAGTGTTATCATGTACATTGTTTTGTCTTGGTATAAAAGATGGGCTACAGCAAATATTCTGCTCAATACCACAGATTTGCTTGTCAGTTGTTTGACCTTAATCAGTTGAGCATGTCCCTTAGTGGCTGACGATATGTGCATCTCTGATCACGAGCAGAAGTAGTGGGGGAGCATCATAGCCATGTGTTGAGAGGGATTCTTTGGGGTTTGAATAGTTCACCTCTGGAAACATGGGTGGTTCTTTCAACATCCTTAAACAACCCTTATTCAGGGACCGTTTGAGCGGGATGGGTTACTCAACCTGAAGAAAATTCTAACTGGGCCCCACCTGCAAGGTCATGTGCTGTTTATCTTGATATGAAATCACCATGTCGCGCACATATGGTTGTGATGCATGTGCCTGGTGTACCTTTATCAGACAGGTAGTCATGATGGGTATATTGGGCTTCGTATATTTTACCCCAGTGTCACTTTGATGGCATGAACTGCTCTCTCACTCAATAATAATAATAATAATAATAATAATAATAATAATAATAATAATAATAATGATGATGATGATGATGATGATGATGATGATGATGATGATGATGATGATGATGATGATGATGATGATGATGATGATGATGATAATAATAATATAATAATAATAATAATAACAATAACAACAACAACAACAGCAACAACAACAACAACAACAACAACAACAACACAACAATAATAATGATAATAATAATGATTTCCAATTTTGCCAGAAGAGTAAATAAGTATATTTATGTGTCACCTTAATCTGCTAGCGATGGACAGCTGCCACTTTCCATCATACCCAGCAAAATGATCTGAGAATTTTCCTGAAATAATAATAATAATAATAATAATAATAATAATAATAATAATAATAATAATAATAATTATAATAATGATAATAATAATAATAATAATAATACTGTATATTATTGGCACAAAGCCTGAAAATTTTGGAAGGTGTTAAGTCGATTATATTGACTCCACATTTGAACTGTAGTCGAGGCGTGTGTGATGCTGTATATGTGATACGTATATTGTGGCAGCCAGTAATGTTTTTTCTTTGTCTATAGTACTTATAGTTTTAGAAATAAATTACTGATAGAGGCACTAGACTTTAAAACTAAAGCAATATACATATATTGAGGTTGACTTGTTCAAATATACCCTTGAAGGTGGTGTTCCTGCATGGCCGAAGGTCATTAACTAAAACAAGAAGCAGAATTAGTTTAAACTCTAGTATGTAACTTTTCATGAAGCTGATTGATTTATGCTTTTTGTTTAGATTAATCGACATGTTGAATGCAATTCTTTGGACCTATTACCCTAACTATTCAAGAAAGAGAGAATTTCGCATAGCTTGTAGTTCACGACTTTTGCAATAGTATTAAAAGTACGTGGGAAGTAAAATGTGTTTGAACTTGTGAAGAACAAAAAAGCAAAATAAATAAAAATAATGACAGAGGGAATTGCAAATGGTATGTTATATAATGTAACTTGATCAATCAACTGAACTGCACTCGTTTCGTTACTAAGACATTAAGAAAAAATTCCCTATATGCACGTACACACGCACGTATGTATATATATATATATATATATATATATATATAATATATATAATATATATATATATATATATATATAATATATATATATATATATATTATATATAATATATTTAATACATATATGTATATATATATAATACATATATGTATATGTACACATACATACGCATACACACACATATGTATCATAATATTTATTAAGTTGGCAATGAAAAGACTTCATCTCCATAAACCAAGAAGAAAAGAAATGAAAGACGACTCCGTAATCAACGCTAATTATTGAACAAGGGAAAAAAAAGCATAATATCACCTATTGATAAGCTAATAACTGAACCGTGTGTTTGTCACGCCTGACAGAAAAACATTATAGATAGCAAAACGAAAGAAAGAATGAAAAGAATATGAAAGCAAATTAAACACATATTGAAAAGAGAACATGATATCGGGAGAATTAACTAAAAATTGCACCAGGATAACTCTGACGTATCCTATTAGACGTTAGTCTACTGATTTTTTGATGGTGTGTTTCTCAGTTTATTTCTTAACAATTACTTGTTTCAATGTTTTATTTCATTGTTTTACAACTTTGGAAGAAGCGATGGAAACACAATTTATAAAAATAAAAATAAACCCCCTCTGAATCAGATGACTATTTGCGATTGCCACATTTTATTGTGTACTTTGAATATTGCCTATGGGAGATATATTTTATAACACTATGTATTTTTTTTTTAGTGTTACCATTATTTATAAAAAACCGTAACCATACCGTAGGCGCAGGAGTGGCTGTGTGGTAAGTAGCTTGCTAACCAACCACATGGTTCCGGGTTCAATCCCACTGCGTGGCATCTTGGGCAAGTGTCTTCTGCTATAGCCCCGGGCCGACCAATGCCTTGTGAGTGGATTTGGTAGACGGAAACTGAAAGAAGCCTGTCGTATATATGTATATATATAAGTGTGTGTGTATATGTTTGTGTGTCTGTATTTGTCCCCCTAGCATTGCTTGACAACCGATGCTGGTGTGTTTACGTCCCCGTCACTTAGCGGTTCGGCAAAAGAGACCGATAGAACAAGTACTGGGCTTACAAAGAATAAGTCCCGGGGTCGATTTGCTCGACTAAAGGCGGTGCTCCAGCATGGCCGCAGTCAAATGACTGAAACAAGTAAAAGAGTAAAAGAGTATACCGAATGCTGTTTAGTATGAAATTTTTGGCGATTTTGAATGCATCAATGTATATTTACATACATATACAGAAACATACATACGAGTATATATATAATTATGTGTGTGTGTGAGTGTGTGTGTCTGTGTATGTGTGTGTGTTTGTTTCACTGTAGCTCAAATTTACAAAAAACAAAAAACGAAGTCAAGTCTAGGAAAAACAAACTGGTCTATTAGTTGAACGCTCAGGAAAAATGGATGCCTTTAAGTTTCGAGCCTACGCTCTTCCGCAGGAAGAAGAAATGGAGTATGAAAAAAAACGAAGATAGGAGTTCAACGGTCCAATATGGGGAGTGGGGAGATGACTGGAAAAATGAGGTTGAATGAAAGAGAGATAATAATAATAATAATGATGATGATAATAATAATAAGAAGAATAAGAATAATAATTATTATAATAATAATAATAATAATAATAATAATAAGAAGAAGAAGAAGAAGAAGAAGAACAACAACAACAACAACAACAACAACAACATCAACAACAACAACGGTAAAGTTAATGGTCATCCCAACGAATAAAGATGCGTAAGCGTGTGTGGATGTGAGAATGGTGTGTCATAGTGTGTATGTGTGAATAGGGCGAGTGAGTCTAACATGTCTGAATGTGTGTTGTATGTAACAGTTGATGTGCGCTTGTTCAGGTGGTGCGTGCACATCTGTATGTGTGTGTGGGTGTGTGACCAAGCAGTATGCATGTATATAGTGTATTGTTGTGGGCGGAAGTTATCTGTGCCTATGCATATGTGTGTTTATGCCTCTTGTGCGCGTGTATACATACAAAAGGTAAATAATTTTAAAAGAAAGCGGTTACTTGATATCATAGAACCGACTCCATTATTATTTGGCTAGCACTTTATGTTTTTGATGTTGAATGGGCAAAAGGTACAGCTGACCTTAGAGGTATTTGAACGCAGAATGTAATGATCTGAGGCATCTTTTTCTATGCTACTTTTTCTAGGAAATAACGATTCTGTCAAATCATCACCATTGTGTTCGCAAGTCATAAATACAAAGAGTCCGAAACGAGGAATGAAATATAATGAAGCATGGAAGAGTTCAGACTAACACATTACAAAACCATTTGTTGTTCATTCGTTTCTTTATACATACATTCTTTGTGTGTCTTCTTTAGTCATGAGATTTTTGTATACTTTATTGTATATTTTAATGTCATTAACACTTGAATAATATATACACGTGAATAAGTATTGCACACCAAACGCTTTATACCTTAATTTATGATATGGCCGTTATAAAGTTGAGTTATTATTTTGTCAAATATGCAGTATTTAAAAATCGATATGTATATATATAAATGAGCTTCATGATTGTCGTTGATGTCATAATAATAACCAGACTATCTCAAAGTAACATTAAGAATAGACAGAAAGCAAATCACGATGAAGCTGACGAAATGTAATAAGATTTACAGAAGAATCATAAACATGAATTTGCTTTGAATAAATAGATGAAAGAAAACGAAATATATAAAAAAAAAATTGACAAAAGATTAATGAGTATTTTGGTATTATGTTATTGATGAAAAAATAACGAGAAAACGAAAAACACAAGCTTCAAGCGAACAAGGTTCTTTAAAGAACATACTTTCGATAAAGAATAAGACAAAAAAAACTGAACGACAGAAAGAAAGAAAGGAAAGAAGAAAACGAATTATGGTATACACATCAAAGTGTTTAATATATTACATAGAATATTACATTGAAAACCGTTCGGAGCACAAGGAATATAATGTCATTTTGACGGCACATCTATCTTTCTTTCTTTCTCTCTCCCTGTCCACACACACACACACACACACATATATATATGTGTGTGTATATGTATGTATATATATATATATAATATATATATATATATATATATATACTATAATGTTCATAAGTGCATATACATATACAAAGTTCATAAGTGTATACACACACCCATATACATAAAATAGATACCATCTATGTGTAGAATATGTACAGTTATGCGCATCTGTGTGTGTATGTAAATATATATATATACATGTATATATATATATATATATATATATATATATATATTATATATATATATAATATATATATATATATATATATATATATATGCATATGTAATTCTACAACGACTACAATTGCACACACACTTCACACTGCTTTAATGAATTGTTTAACGCACCGGTCTGTATGAATTTAGATGGCGTAATCGCACCAATCGCCAAAAAGTCATTTTTACGATGAAATTTCGATTCTTACTCGCTGCGATTTGCACAAAATTGTTGTATATTTGTATTTGATAATTCGTATACGTATGTGTTCATAACACATCTGCCAAGTTTTCTTTCGTTAGACTGTGCTTTTCTCTTTTTCCGTTTACTTGTTTCAGTTATTCGATTACGACCATGCTGGAGTACTACATTTTAGCCGAAGATATTGACCACGAAGATTGTTCTTTGTCAGCGTGGTACTTATTCTAACTGGATCTTTTTGCTGAATCGCTAATTTACGGGAACGTAACCAACGGTTGTCAAGCGTTAATTGTGGTGCTCGTGCGGGTAAACACAGATACAAAGACATGCACATACACACGCACACAAATATGTATATATATATACATACATATGCACTATACTTACATATAAATATATATATATACATACAGATAGACATTTATAAATATATATACTCAGAAACTTGAGTCCGTGTGTTTCATACCAGGTTGAAGATGGGAAGGATGGCATCCCTTTGCAAATACTGATAGGGCACAGAAAGGGTGTCTATAGCCAGCTGGAGGAGATGTCCTACTGGGGCTACAAGCTACAATAATAACCACCGTTAAGGGTTAGACACATCTATGTGGCAAATATACTTCACGGTGTTGTGCAGCTACTGTTTATACCTCGCTCAGAGATTTATATTACTTATATATATATATATATATATATATATATATAGAGAGAGAGAGAGAGAGAGATAGATAGAGATAGATAGATAGATAGATAGATAGATAGATAGATAGATAGATAGATAGAAGATAGATAGATAGATAGATAGATAAGTTTCTTTATTGGCCACACAGGGCTGCACACGATGGGACAAGTTACAAGGTAGAGCTTTTCTTTTGGGGGATGAAGAAAATAAAAAAAAGGGGGATGGCGTAGGTTTTCGATCAAGAGGGATCGTAAAAGGGAAGAAAAGAACAAAATAAATAAATAAATAAATAAAATAAAAAATAAAAAGAATAAAGAAAGAGAAAAAAATAGATAGATAGATAGATAGATAGATAGATAGATAGATAGATAGATAGATGGATAGATATATAGACAAATAGACAGACAGACAGACAGACAAACATATAGATAGATAGATAGATAGATAGATAGATAGATATATAGATAGATAGATAGATAGATAGATAGGTAGATAGATAGATAGATAGATAGATAGATATACACATATATACATTTAATAGCTGCATGTGTAGTAAATATGATCACTTTCATAATATTTCGTACTTTTTGCTGTATATCGCATTTTACTTAGTGCCGTTCTATGATTTATTTCGTGTGGTCTTTTACGGCTAACAACAATGAAGATAAAGGCTTTGATAGAAATTACATTTCGTCAATGTTTGGCATCACATAAATAATATTATATCATTGATAGCGTGCACATGAAAATTATAAATAAACTAAAATGTGACAAATACCTAGCGATAACACAAAAGCTAGGATATACTATTCTAATTGTTTAAATGTACAGTTTATGTTTCGGACGCATGTAAAATTTTAAATATCTTTTCATTTTTTCGGGAGCCGTTTCAATAGATATGCGTGCAGGTTTGTGTGTTTGTGTGTGTTTGCGTCGGTTATTTCTGAAATGGCAAAACACTCCATAAATTGCGACAGCTACCCTACAGAGTTCACATTGCAAAAACGCGCACACGAACACATGCATATATATACACATGACATGCATATACATACATGCATGTACAAACACAAACATACACACACACACATGAGTGGCTGTGTGGTAAGTAGCTTGCTAACCAACCACATGGTTCCGGATTCAGTCCCACTACGTGGCATCTTGGGCAAATGTCTTCTGCTATAGCCCCGGGCCGACCAATGCCTTGTGGGTGGATTTGGTAGACGGAAACTGAAAGAAGCCTGTCGTATATATGTATATATATGTATATGTATGTGTGTGTGTTTGTGTGTCTGTAGTTGTCCCCCCAGCATTGCTTGACAACCGATGCTGGTCTGTTTACGTCCCTGTCAATTAGCGGTTCGGCAAAAAAGGCGGATAGAATAAGTACTGGGCTTAGAAAGAATAAGTCCCGGCGTCGATTTGCTCGACTAAAGGCGGTGCTCCAGCATAGCCGCAGTCAAATGACTGAAACAAGTAAAAGAGTAAAGAGTTCATATATATATATATATATACAGACATACATATATGTATGTATGTGTGTATTTATCTATCTATATATCTCTCTATATATCTATATATATATATATATATGAAATAGAAAGATGAATAATCTTGTAGTAGATTAATCAAAAGTTTAACGATACCTTAGTAGCAAAAATCACAGCAGTAAACAGCACGGTTGGAGGTACAACCATCTGGCGTTGTGCAACCGTGCGTGGTGTGGATAATTGAAATTAAAACATTATGGTGAATTGAGAAATGGAGCTGAACGCAGATTGAACAGAAATCGTTTTATTTCATTCTACACGTGTTTGTTTCGAAAGGCACAAATTACCAAAATCCGATTGAATAATGGGACATATTGTGTCTTTCTCTTCAGGAAGAAAAAAGGAAATCCGTTGGAAAAAAAAAAAAAAAAACAGAACAGGGCGGAGCAAAAACAAATCGACCTGTGCTCCTAAGAGCCCATGGCGAAACTGTTTATCAGTGTTATGTGAGAACCGGTGGCTGAAGAATTCAACGGGTCAGGCATCGGTCAATCATGTGGGTGAGGGTGTATAGATGTTCTTTGTGACCGAGAATAAAGTTCTGACTATTTAAGGAATATTGGATGTTTTATAAGGGGCGAGAAAAAATCTACTTAGAGACGTGTGTGTGTGTATACTGTTCTATAAAGGCTATTTCAGAATTTGTTACCAAGGGCTATGGGTGCCGGTATTATTTATCAACGCTATTTAAAAGCCAGATAAGTGTAACGCCGCCAATGGGGGCATCGAAAAGCCGACTGTAAGAGCCCGTTTACCATCCGGCCTCTGGCAAACAAAATATGGAAGAGTTCGGAGACACAAAGGTTGCACTGTCTTCTGCCCCTATCAAATGGGAGGGCCACCGACAAAATTGACCATTCCAGCCTATAGCTTAAGTTCGCATCCTTCAGTCGCCATATTAGCTTACTGAGTCCCGTGGTCTGGCGCTTGTTCACGTCCCGAAAAGTTGCGTAATGGTTGGAGACACGCAAAGACAATCTTGAGGATGATGCCCCTACATAAGTGAAGGCATCTGAGTCCGTGTAAACCTTGCATTGGTAGACGGCGTTTTTGATCTTGGAGTTCGCCGACAAAAAATGTTTTCTACCCCTACGCCAACACACACATATATAGAACAGTATACACACACACACGTCTCTAAGTAGATTTTTTCTCGCCCCTTATAAAACATCCAATATTCCTTAAATAGTCAGAACTTTATTCTCGGTCACAAAGAACATCTATACACCCTCACCCACATGATTGACCGATGCCTGACCCGTTGAATTCTTCAGCCACCGGTTCTCAACATACACTGATAAACAGTTTCGCCATGGGCTCTTAGGAGCACAGGTCGATTTGTTTTTTGCTCCGCCTCTGTTCTGTTTTTGTTTTTCCAACGGATTTCCTTTTTTCTTCCTGAAGAGAAAGACACAATATGGTCCCATTATTCAATCGGATTTTGGTAATTTGTGCCTTTCGAAACAAACACGTGTAGAATGAAATAAAACGATTTCTGTTCAATCTGCGTTCAGCTCCATTTCTTCAATTCACCAATAATGTTATATATATATATATATATATATATATATATATATATTATTCATATATATGCATGTAAATATTCATTATATCATCTTTAACAAGTTATGCATTAACCTAAAGGCTAAACGTATGTATATGTCACCACACCATGAAGTCTCTAGTGTCTGAATGAGCTGTGAAATCCCCATATGAAAAATGATAACAAGGTTATTTTTTATTAAATATGGTGCTACAATCTCTTGGGAATGCTAAGCTTTAAAAGTCACAGTTACACTGTCTGTAATTTTTTCTTTCTTCCTTTAATGTTGTGAACCATTGCACTCTTATATATGTCACTCAAAATTTATTTCCAGCGTTAAGTGGTGACGGCACCCCACAGTAATTAAAATATATGAAGATCAAAATGTTATGTGCGTCTAATAATCTAAATGTCATTCCAATCATCTGATCATTGTTAATTTTTTTTTCTATTTTTTTTTTGAGATTACTATCACTTGTCACTTTTTTAATCAATTAATATGCCGCATTAGTAGAACTAATCAATTATAAAAGCATACTGATATAATTTTATCGAATCTTGGTTTTTATCTTGCTGTTTCCGTTTTCCTAGTTTAATTCATGCTTTAACACTTTTATGAAGCGAATAATAAGATTCAACAAGCAGAGGCGGAAGGAAACACAAATTAACTACGACCTCGCTCTTCTACATAAAAGTGCACTGTTTAGTTAGAAATAACAGAAATGTGGTTAAGCAAGCCTTAAATATATTAGTCTCATGGTTAAGGCAACACTGACAATTCATAATTAGTTAGAATTTCTACTCTTAGGCACAACCAACCAAGTCATCAAATTATTTACTTTATCCACCGCATATATGAGATGAATATTTTAAAATTGATTACTGTCTTTTTATTTCGAAGCTGTACCAGGACATTGATAGCTCGTTCAGTTTATCTAAGCCGAGATGTTCGAGCGAATACAATGGGCTCTATCCCACAATTTATTCACTCTATTGCATGTTCTTTTTTTTTTACAGCAGGTGTGTTCCATTTCCACCTTTTGCTCGAAACTGACCTTATTAACTAATGCTAATATTTTTCTTATCTCTTTTCTAAATGTTGAAAAGATACGATATGAATAGCTTATTAGACTTGAGAAGAATTTGTTGCCCATAACGTTTTCGAATATTAACACAACCGTCACTCCGCTTGCAACTTCACATCAATAG
>NC_043010.1:39643767-39646267 GCF_006345805.1 Octopus sinensis
TATATATATATATATATATATTATATATGGGTGTGGTGTGTGTGTGTGTGTGTGTATGCGTGCATGTATCCACACACATATATCTGCATGTATATAAATACATATTTATATGCATTTGCATAATAAGGTGAGCGTTTGTGCTTCGGTGTTTGAGTGTACATATATGTATATATATATATACATATATATGTACGTATATATATATATATATATATATATATATATATATATATTATATAAAAGGGCTTAGTAAAATAAATTACTTTGCCGCATACTGAACTCATTAGAAATAGCAGCTAAAAAACTTTTTTAAAGCTATTTCTAATACTTAAAGAAAATCTCTCTCATATATAGTGTTTGCTTAATTCAACTCACAAAAGTTTGGGGGTAAGGACATCGAAAAATCAAATGCTAAGGTAATAACCTTAGCATTTGATTTTTCGATGTCCTTACCCCCAAACTTTTGTGAGTTGAATTAAGCAAACTATATATGAGAGAGATTTTCTTTAAGTATTAGAAATAGCTTTAAAAAAGTTTTTTAGCTGCTATTTCTAATGAGTTCAGTATGCGGCAAAGTAATTTATTTTACTAAGCCCTTTTATATAATGTAATAATTTGAATTCGCCTTGAATGGTCCCTTTGCATACTGAACACTTGGTGAAATTGATTAATAATTAATTAATTTTGCCCTCAATTGTTGAAATTATATATATATATATATATATGTGTGTGTGTGTGTGTGTGTGTGTGTGTGGTGTGTGTTTGTGTGTGTGTGTGTGTGAATGAATGTGTGTCTTGTAATATTTTTTGCGTGATGGAACAAAGAAATAAACTTAGAGCATAAATGAATGCATATATTTCAGTGTTGTAACTGTACCAAAGTGACTCATCGATCAAATTTACGTCCATAAAATGGTTGTATTTATTCGGACACTGTGGAAATATAAGCAAATTATATGTCTGTGTGGTAAGAATTATATGTGTCCATGTGGTAAGAAGCTTGCTTCCCAACTACATGCTTTCGGGTACAATTCCACTGCAGGGGCACATTGGGTGTCTTCTACTCTAGCCCCGGCCAAACCTATGCCTTTTCAGTGGATTTGGTATCGTCCAAATTAAATCATTATACTTTACCTCTTTTTCAATATTATAGCTTATTTTTGGTGGCGTCAAACAGCGAAAAGGCGCTGGGAAGGGTGACTATCGAAACCAAACACGGTACATGAATTGGGCGCGAAAATGAATGTAAGTATCCGTCGGTTACCACGACGAGGGTTGCAATTGATCCGATCAAAAGAACAGGTTGTTCGTGAAATTAATGTGTAAGTACCCGAGCACCCCACGAACACCTGTACACTTAATGCAGTTTTCAGGGAGCTGGAGCGTGACACAGGATGTAACAGAGCTAGCCTTTCGAAATACAGGTACTACTAATTTTTGCCTGTTGAGTGAACTATAGAAGCGAGAAATAAATTGCATAGCGCAAGGACACGACATGCGACTTGGAATTAAGCACAGGATCTTCCGCACCTAACCACTAAACTATGTGCCTTTACAAATATAAATTTACAAACTAGATTTAAAATATACAAACGAAAGAGCGACTCTGGGGCAAGGTAAAACGGTGATCCTAAAGCGGCGATCTGGCAGAAATGTTAGCGCGACGAGCGAAATGCTTGGCGATATTTCGTCTGTCTACGTTTTTTGAGTTTAAATTTCGCCTAGGTCGACTTTCACATACAGATTGTTTAATTACTTTATTTAAAACTAAACACTTTCAAACTTCCAATACTGGTAGAATGCTTCACGTAGAACAGGGTTCATTTAAACATTTTTGACAACATTTTGTATATTAGAAGTTATTTCGTCAGAAGTTACAGAGTAACAATGGACAAATTCATGTTTGATAAGTGCCAATACACGAAACTCTTAGTTTTTGACTTACTCTCTAACTTCTGCCGATGATATATTTCTCAAGAAATGAAAAATATTCTTTATCATAATCAAACACTGTCGCAAATTTAAGAAAGATTATTGGTGGAAGATTTAATGATGGAAGTCAACAATGTGCCCATGAATTTTGAAAAGAAATTTATCTTGATTTTAAAATGGAATTTCAACAAAAGTTTACATTCATTAAACATGACACTATTATAGGTGCATTAGATTGCATCAACATACTTCCAACATCTTTATAAATGAAATTTGCAACTGCAATACAACTCCCGGTTGTGGTAAACAATCACAAATACCAATTGATTTAAAAGGAGAATTGTTTTTGCAACCAGCTAATGGACCCCAACACTTTAAATTTTGTATTACTAAAACCACAGCATATTCACTTACAAACTTTGTGAAACATGTTCATTCAATACTGAACATGAAATTACTTCCAGAATTGAATTTCCTCCTGAATTTTAATATCTTGTTATTCAAATTAATAGATTTTAAATTAATCGAAATATTAATATGGAAGACAGAATCAAATGTGATATAATGA
>NC_043010.1:39651267-39653767 GCF_006345805.1 Octopus sinensis
ACAATATTCTATAGCATCGAGAAGATATATCTATTGGGTCACACACATAACAAGTTACATCTTATTTTGATGCGGAATTGCTCTGGAGTCATATAATGGCCTTGAAGCATTCAGCATCATGCCGTGGGCTTTTGATCTTGCTCTGCCATCAGACATGTTTATTGATGCCATTTTAATGTTTGTCTAACAATCGTTTGTCGTTATTCGAAGCTTGAGGAGCAACTGCATACATTCCAATAAATATAAATCTAGCCAGTCTGGCTAGTAAAATGCTGTACAGATCTAATTTTCACATTGTTGTTAGTTTCTCGACAGCAAAACCATTGGCACCGGAATATATATATGCACATAAATACTCAGAAACACACATACATGCATACATGCATAAAGACATATATATATATATATTTACATGCACACATAGACGCACGAAATCACACAAACACACACGCACAGACACAGATATGCATATACTTTGATACTTTGATAGGTTTCGGCCATTATTGGCCCAGGCCATGTCTAACTTAATAGCACCACCATGTCTAATTTAATAGCACTATATATATAGTTCTACTCATATTTATATAGGAATACAAACACGGACACGTACATAAGAAGAAAGGTAGATATACACACGTAGTCGCGCTTGTCTATTTCTGCACACACACATGTTTTGCCACACACAGATAAACGTAGAATTACTTGTGTATATACATGTATATATATACATATATACATATATATATATATATATACACGATGCGAAGGATTCAGCGGATACATATGTTTCGGGCCTTTATTAGACAGATTTATAACAATGCATAATGTATGTCTGTGGCCTTCTTCAGCCGCGCACAACAGCTTCCACAAGGACATTAGGTCCCCAGACGAAACTGTTGATTTATTGACACCCAAAACTTCTACAACTAAATTTTATCAATCTCCTGACCACCATGTTTGGTCCGTAACCTCTATACATCCCTTATCTTTATATTTTTTAATATTTTTTTACATTTTTATCATGTTTATTCCTATCTTTATTTTTTTACTTTTTACTTTATACCTTATGCTTTTACATTTATTTATATTTCTTATATTTCTTTATATTCTTATAACCCTTTACATCTCCTTATATCTCTTTATATCTTTATGCTCTACAATTTTTATATTTTTCTATACTTACACTTTTATACATTTTTTATCCCTCGTCCTGAATTCTCGCCCCTCCATCTTCACGTCTATATATGTATTTATATTTACATTACTTCAACATCCAAATTTCCTCATTCTACATTGAGAGAAGAAAGAGATGGACGCTTCAATTATGCTGCTGCCGCATTATGTCGTACGCGAATGAGAGGATTTGCATCCCCAACCAAGAATTTTTGATGTAACACATGTCCTTGTGGAAGCTGTTGTACGCGGCTGAAGAAGGCCACAGACATACATTAACATTGTTATAAATCTGTCTACTAAAGGCCCGAAAACATGTACCGCTGAATCCTTCGCATCATGTTTTTATTTTGATCAATTTACTCCACCACCTACACCACCAAACGGTATACACAGGTGCTTATAATTATCAAGTACTCACCCCGAATTTCTATATATATATATATATAAATATATATATATCTCTTATTATAAAAGGCAGATTTTATCTGCCTCCCTTTGGGAGTTATACAAATCTACAATACAGGATTTCTTCAATTACAATTTACCTAGCAGTTTTAAGAGTACAATGCATCGCGTCATGCCAGGTCCAGTTTTTAAAATTTAAACTCCAATTAAGCAAAATTTACAGAAAACTCACATTCTGGTGTGTGTGTCAAATGCTTTTCTTAGTCTGGTTTACACCCACGCAAACGCACACGCACAGTGGGCAACGAAAAAATGAAAGTAAATGTAATATTTGTTTCTGTCTATCACGCTGATAGATACATGAGTAAAATGTATGGGAAGCTAACAGATAACAGTGAGTGAAAATGTTCTTGGAAGAGAGTAAATTAGCGACAGTGATTTGAGGAAGACTAAACTGAAACTATGAAACAGTGTTTATGTATAAAAGACGACCTTATATAAACCCTTTCGTTACCAAACCGCCCGAATTTACCTATTCATATTTAAATGAGAATATCAGAGTAAATCTCTTAGTACATTCGTGAAAACACGTATTATACTTCGTAAACACTTCAAATACAGTTTTGTACAAAAATCGAAGTGTAATTTTAATTCTGTGAATTATGGGAGATTTTTTCCGAAATTTGTTCCTATTGTGTTTTCAAAATTTGTAATTCTGACAAAAAATGGATACGAATTTCATTATATCAAGCAGCGAGTCAGAATTCGAAGGATTTTCTACTGAAGACCTTACTCTATGACTGAAAAAAAAAAGCATCTTTATATAAGAGTGAAGTTGTGTGTCTGTCCCGTTCGATTTACATTCGTAATTACTCCCACATTTTGCGGTGCAGTTTAACCAAAAGCGGGTATCTTATAG
>NC_043010.1:39661267-39676267 GCF_006345805.1 Octopus sinensis
TATATATATAATATAATATATATATATATATATATTATATATATATATATATATGTATATATTCATAGTTACATATATATATATATATATTTTATAGAAGGAGCTTCTACAGGACTAGAACTGTTTCATTCAAAAGAAATCATCAGGAAGCTTCCTGATGATTTCTTTTGAATGAAACAGTTCTAGTCCTGTAGAAGCTCCTTCTATAAAATAAATTAATTTACTATGTATTGAGTACCTTATTGACTGTGGTTAACCCCGACTCAACCCGGCACCTATATATATATATATATTATATATATATATATATATATATATATATATATATGTGTGTGTGTGTGTGTGTGTGTGTGTGTATGTGTCTGTGTGTGCGTATGTGCGTGTATTGTTATATTATACATATACATATTATTTTGTCGAATAATAAACATATTTTCCTATATCTTGACTATATTTCAATTGTATATTCAACATATTTAAATACCAAAAGATGTTTAATGCCATGTACAAGAACAAATCATGCCTACAAGAATGTTACTGTTGCTGATGCTTTTAAATATGTCTCTTTGTGTCTGAGGATGTAGGCGCATTCGGCACCAACACAACTTTTAAATAATGAGAACCTGAATCAAATAGTTTTTAAATATTTACAATTCATACTGAAAGTGCTGAGTGCCATTTTCTATCCATTATAACTCGATCAGTAATATAGTATATGAATGTGTGTGTCTATATATGTAACTTTGTCGAGGTGTGTTCCTATGCGAAATGATGATTTAGCCATCAACTGTGGCTCGTTAATAAATTAGTCGTCATGAACTTGCATACCTACATTCACAACAATATAACATATGAACACATATACACACGTATCACAACCGTTTATATCCGCCTATAGGCACTAAGAATAAATACATTCTTAAACTAGATCTGGATGTGTACCCATTCTTTCTTAAATCATCCAAAGTTGATATCCCTTCAGTTGTTAATCCTTTATCTGCTTTTGTGTTTATACGATATTTCTCTTTCTCAATCTCTCTGCACTTCTATCATTTTACCTGTGATGAAGAAATTACGTCCGAAAAGTTAAAACACTTTCTATGTAAAAAGTTGATGTTTCATTTTTGAGATTTTGTTCTCGCCTTACTTTAATGCTTTTTCATGGTTATGTGATATATACTACACACGTGGTTAGAAGCTTCCTTCCCATAACACATCGTTCCGGGTTCAGTCATACATATATATATATATGTATGTATGTATGTATGTATGTATGTATGTATGTATGTATGTACACACAGACACATGTATATATATGCAAGCCACTTGCTATGGTCGTTACAGGAAAGACATATTTACTTTCTCGTCAAGTAATTTGGTCTTTTCTATTTTCGGGGCCGTCGATAAATAGAAGAGCTTAATATTTTCGTTTCGTTCTGTACACGTCTGTGTTGTTTAATACCCGGTATTTCCTTTGTGTCGTAGATTTGCTCCCCATTACTCTGGTTCACTCAGATCACTTAATACATGACAGTGTTTGTGGACATTCGTTAATTAAATTATAAAGCATAACTAAATTTACTTTACATGTGTCAGCTTACACCTCAAAAACACGCAGACAAATACACACACATCGATACACCCCGGAGTGAGTACACTCATACACACTCCTATGCATAATTATTTTTTCATTATTCATACGATTACAATTTCTTTGATGTACAAATTTGTTATTATATAGATCGAACAAATGTTATTATATGCATCGAACACTCACTTCTACAAAAAAGCACAGGCACTGGTTTTATTTCACTTCTGTTTTGTAATCACTTAATTAAACTGTTAATTAATTAATGTACAAAATATCAATTAACTAATCGTTTCATTTATTCAGTCAAACTCTTGTTTTCATATGAAGTGTTTGCAGTACATGTTTATTATTTTTCCCTCACTTCACGTTAGCCTTCGCTCACACCGATTTTGTTGTAGTTTACCATATTTTATGCGTATTGAGAATGAATGTACAACCATTGCCGTTTAATTCAGATCATTTCTTTCCACATAGACACACATACACACACACACACACACACACAAGCACGCGCACAAACACAAACATGTGCTAGTGATCATGAGATTTAAACTTAGTCTCCGATATTTTTACAAGGAATCATTCCACAATGTAAAGAAAAGCTATACAAGAGATCCACTTGAGTAGGTTCAGAGGCAATTACGCGCATAAACAAGTTAGATACATCAAATATATCAAATATACTAAATATTATAAATATATTAGTTTGGGCATGAAATAGAAAAGATGTATATACATATACATGCAAAACGAGAGAAAGCGAAAGGTGGAAACTTTCAAATGATGAATTTTAAATCAAAATATGTAGATATTTATATTAATAGGTGCAGCTCACACTGAGTACAAACGATAGACAAAATTAGATTGTTGTAAGAAAGATGTTATCACTCCAACATCTGTTTCTGGGTTATAGGCGATGCATGATAATCTTGGTACATTTAGTTTGTCACAATATTCCGCCGTATAGATGCAATTAACATTGAAAAAGACGTGCCGTCGTGATCGGGGTAGAGAGGAGCAGACTTTTCAGATCTTAATGCAGATAAGTTCAAATATAGAATCTTTGAAATAAAGTGTCTTGCTCAAGGACACAATGCGTTGCCGGGAATTGAAATGAGCTCACAACCTTACAACCTCGAGCCGAATGTCCCTGACCACTAAGCCACGCTCCTTCACTATATACATATATAACATACACACATGCATATGTATATATATATATATATATAATATATATATATATATATAATATATATATGTATATATATATGTGTGTGTGCATATATATATGCGGATAGATGGATACAGATAGGTAGATAGATAGATAGTCAGGCAGACAGATGTATATATATATATATATATATATATATATATATACATACATATTTTCAAGAAGATTTGAAAATGCAATTTGAAAGATGTTTATTCACTTCACTTGACAGGTTTCCCTTTTTAGAAAAAGATTGTCAAAAGTAAAATGTAAAGCTTTGTTGTGTTAAGTACTGGTCGTCACAAAAGTATTCAAATACATATATAATTTTTTGATAATAATAAGAAAATGTTAAAGACAGTTTACAAGAAAGTATTTAAGAAAGTATTCAACAAAAGGTATTAGGAGATCAATAAAAATCATGTTTGTTTTGTAGTATACACAGGAGATATATTTAAGAATTTACAAAATGTTGGAGAGGAACCGACCTGTCTCTTTGGCATTTGTTGGAGACCGAAAAATGCCAAAGACATAGGTCGATTCCTCTCCAATTTTTTGTATATTCTTAAATATATCTCCATCTATGTATATATACACACACACACACATATATATATACTACCAAGCAAACATGATTTTTATTAGAGAGAGAGAGAGAGAGAGAGAGAGAGAGAGAGAGAGATCATGACAAAGACAAAAATAAATAGCATTTTATTCATTATTCATATTTGTTAATTCTCTTCAAATGTTTCTATCAAAATCCATCGAGATGAAAATCAAAGTTATATATTTGCTACGAAGTTAGATATGAAAGTAACTGTGCAGCAACAAAGTTTTAAAAATAAACATTTAAGTCTTAAATGCGAAATAGTGTCGTTCATATTTAATTGCGGGAACAATATTCCAGAAGTGAGATGCTCGCAGCTGTAAAGCTGATTGAGCGATAAAAATTTGAGAGATAACTCATCGCTAGAAATTTAAATATACGTAGATTTCATTACCATCTATTGTGCTATTATTCCCCATTCATCTATAAAATACATGTAAATGACAGTGATAAAACGACTTCCCTCCATTTTCACCAGCGTACGCTCATTTACTGCTAATCAAACCTTCAGAAATGTCCGTTTACTTTCTGTTTGTCTAGGTACAATAGAAGTGATATTAAATCAGAAGATATTTTATTTGTTATTAATAATATTTATTAGTTGGGGTGGTTTAGTTGTATGTATGAGCTGAGTTAGTCTGATGCGAATCTTCACAATATTCTCCAAAACATTACTCTCAATGAGATATCATAGTTTATGTGAAAATAATGGTATCGTAGTCGCTTTTGGCTATGGAGCCTGAGGGATTTAAATTTTATAAATATCTTATAGTGTGCCCGAACAACCTGCATATTCTCTAACACTTAGCATCTGAAGAAGACATAAATTTTATTAGACATTTGAATGGAAATATGCATTAGGAGGGAAAATTACTTTCTCTAAACACAATACGGAATGTGATATCTTACATCGAATTAATTTATCGTTATATTCTGAAAACATTTCTGAATGTAATCATTTGGAATTTTTTCAGGTATAATTTAAGCATTTAAATTGTGCTCTTGGTCTTTTATTTTAAAACGTCGTTGAAAATTATTTACCATAAAATAAGAATGCACGCAATAATTTAATATCCTATTATTAAAACGGAAAATGATGGGAATTTAATTAGAGTCTGCTGCAAGGATTTTGCAGTAAACAGAACTAGGAGGTAGGGTTTTATTTCCTACATTTATGCTCGGCTGCAAATATGTATGAAGAGGAATCATGAGAAACGTGAGGGAAATGATGGAACAAGTATCAATGGTAAAATTTAAAATTAGAATATTTAGGTAAAAATAATACGAAAGAGACATTAAATACAAGTGGTCGCTTGGCTTGCATGAGGTGCCACACCTTTCACAAATTTCATAGTATTTATTTCTAAATTGGGTCGTTTTTTATTATACATAAACGCAACCATTACAGTAAAAAATGAATTGTGTTTCTGCTGACAACCTCTGATTAATTGGATTATTGCTTGATCAGTGATCACCTGTATTATAACAGCACTATCTACGGTAAAGGACAAGGAAACATATATGAAGTAGCTCAACTTATTAGAATCAGCAACCACATCTCCTTCGTGTCACACCTTAGAAATATGAACGAGGCGAATTTGTCACTAGGTACACTATAACTTGAAAATATTCACAGTAATAACTGCTCTGGGGCTCCTTACAACAGTGACCCACTTATCATGATACATCAGCCCTTTCATGTTCTTTCACTTTGCTATTTCCTGCAAACTTATCAAAAGAGTACCGAAGAGCTCCGAGATATAGGAAACAAATCTATTTGACAATACCTCTTATCATCTTTCAAAATAATGAATTAAAGAAATATTTTCAGTTAAATGTGCACTGACACTGAACCTACGAAAAAGGTATGAAGGTTGTTGCTGGAATGTCTACGATCGTTAATATTTATTGAAAGTGACCTAACGCTTTACAAAATTGTCAGAAATTAATTTTTAAAATATATTCCTTTATAGCTAAACATTTATTTTTTAAAAACTTTTGAAATGAAGCTAAGACACTTTGTTGCCCTTTTCCTACATTATCTGGTCGGAAGATTTGTACCAGTTTTAACTTTATACAATGTTATTCCTGCTATAGTTTACTGGATTAAAGTTATAAAATGTTGGAGTTTCGAGATGTGTTAAAAGAAATGAGATCTTGAGTTCCGAAAATTTATTTTTCCTTGTTTAATTATTAATTAATTATATTCAATACATACATACATACATACATACATACATACATACATACATACATACCTACATACATACATACTACATACATACATACATACATACATACATACATACATTCATACGTACGTACATACATGCATATATACATACGCACACACAGACACGGACACACTCACAAGCACACAATATATATATGGATAGATGCATAAATATATATTATGTATAATATATATATTATATATATATTGTATTATATCATATATTACACACACATGTATATATATATGGGTAGATAGAAACATACGTGTATATCATATTATATATATGGATAGATGCATAAATATATATTATGTATAATATATATATTATATATATATTGTATTATATCATATATTACACACACATGTATATATATGGGTAGATAGAAACATACGTGTATATCATATTATATATATGGATAGATAGACAGATACATACATATAGTATATATATATATATATATATATATATATATATATATATATATATATATATATATTCCGATGCAGGTGTGTATAAGTATATATGTATGTAAACAAGTTAAGACACTCTCCGTTGCCCAGACAAATGATTAATTACTTGTTTTGTGTAATAATGTTAAAAGAAATCCAAATTCAGTAATACAATTTCCGCAACCATTTGAAATTTTAATCACATTTACGTCTAACAATAATGAAGTATTAGAAAACATAAATATTATTGTTTATGTCATAAACGAATTTAAAATATTATTTTCTTAAATGTGGAATTAGTTAAATAAATTAAAGAATAGCGTCTTGTATTTCTCCACAAAATCTAGTTTAATAAAATGGCTATTTTGGTATTCAAATTAGCACATATTTCTCTTCCAATTTTCCAAAACAATGAGAGTTTTCTTTTCAATTTTTCTATATTCTAAAATACCAAATAATTCGAAAATATTAAGCGTTCTGTAACCAGAGCGCAGATTATCGTTCTAATACTGTATAGTTCCAGGCATACCAAGCATTATTTTTAGTTTTATCAGGTCATCCCATAAGTTCTGTCCGATTTTACCTTTTTTTTTAAATTGAATGAAATTTAATTGTATTTTAGAATGTCTAATGGAATGAAAAATTAATTTTATACATTTGTCTACATTTAATTTCATTGAATATCATTTTACAGAATAATAGCATTAGAATTTCTTTGATTAAAACCCTTTTTAAGATGGAGGTATCCAAAGAGCATTTGAAGCACATAATGCATTATGAGTGCAAAAAAGGAAACTCTTCAGTCGACGCGACTCCAAGCATACGCTTAGTTTGTGGGAAAGAATGCTTGAATGAAAGAACTTGCAGAAGATAGTTTGCAAAATTCAGAATTGGAGATTTCAGCCTTGAAGGTGAAAATCGGACAGGATGTCCACCTGAGTTTCATGATAAGTTCCTTGAAGAAAATCTTACATTATCAGTTGAAGAAACCATAAAACTGTTCCTAAACTTGGAAAATGGGTGCCTCATGAATTGTCCGAAAGCAACCACAAATCCCAAGTTGACATCTGCTCTTCTTTTCATTCATGCGAACTCATTTCACCCTTTTTGGATAGGCTTCTGACTGGTAAAGAAAAATGGATCTTTTATCAAAATGTTAAACGTCGTAAACTGGCTTAGTAAAAGGGAAAAAATCTCAACCACAACCGTTTAAGGGAACTTAATGGGAAAAGGTTCAGCACTCTATCTGGTGGGATTGCAAAGGTGTAATTCACTTTTAATTGTTACCACCTAATGCCACATTTAATGCTCAAGTCTACTGTCAGCAATTAGAGCGTCTGAACCAAGCTTTGAAAAAAAGAAAGACCCGCTTTAGTGAATCGAAAAGGAGTTATGCTTCATCAGGACAATGCGCGACTTCACACTCCAAAAGTCACATCACAGAAGATCGAAGAGCTTGGTTGGGAAGAAATTCCTCCTCCACGAACTGTCTCGTTCACACTACCTTTTGTTTTGTAGTTTAAAGAATCATTTGGGGGACATAACTTTCGCAAGTAAGGCGAAGGTCGAAACTGACATTTCAATGTGCTTCGCTTTGAAACCAAAAAGTTTTACATTGATGAGATTAAAGATTTTGTAGATAGATAGAGGGAAGTCATAGATAATCAGGGAAAGTACATTGATGCTTAAATTTCAATTAAATATAATATTTGATCACTTGTTTTCTTTATTCAAAATTCGGACAGAACTTATGGAATGACCAGATATAATCAAATTAAATGAACCCGAGGTGCATTTATATGCGCTTGTAAACTTCAGTGGAATCAACCGCTTTGAAATCCAGTCTATAACGATGCGCGTTCATTGAAATTATGGAACATTAACGTCGAGACTTATAAAAAATCTTTGACTTTCTGAATTTGTTTCACGCCCCATGCTTTTAGATCTTCACAGTAAAAGCATGATGATCTTCCGCATAATCAGTCACCTAACCATAGATGTTACCCATCGTGAACTAAAAACATCCGAAATTCCAGTTATTTCGGCAGTAGTTTTTGTTTAATTTGTAAATGATTTTTATTACACTGGTACAAAAAAAATTTGAAATGATGTATCTCATAGATTTCACTTACCACATTAACACAAAAGAAATGCCAAATAATAACTTCTGGAAAAGTTTTTGAATTACACATGGCAGCTCTAGCATTTCGTCGATACGTAATATTCTCAATGTCAGAACAAATTACAATCAAATTTTATATCAAAAATTATATATCCTTTAACACAGCATTAACAATATTCGTTATAACGAAGTATAGATTGTTTCTGCTATTATAGCTTTTAATTCTACTAAATAAACATTTTGGAGAACAATCGTCTAGTTCACGTTAGAAATATTAGAAGCAGATTTCTTGAAGCTTAATGAAGCCTCATTAATTGTAATACATATTTTTATGAGCTGTGGGAAGCTTTATAGAAAATTTCATTTAATTGGCCAGTCATCAATAGGCTGCGCAACAAAGATTATAAGAAAAAGCGAAATTCAAACGTTTTGATAAAGAAATTCCATTTTTAATTTAGATTCCTGCTTCGCCCACTGCTTGACAACGATTGTTTATTTTTACTAAGCTATAAAGCAATAAACAAATTCTTATTGCTTAGAGTACAATAGTTTTTCATTAATTTTAACAGAAGCTCAAATGAGATTCCTGTTTCCATTCATGTTAATAAATTAAGTCTGAGATTCAAATTTTTTTTTTATAACAACTTACATGTGTCTCACCAAAATATGAAGGAAAAATTTTTCGAAGAAGCTCAAATATGATTAAAGTGGTCAAATACGAAAGGGAATGTGACCGTGTAATCGGAAAAAAAATCATGTGTACGATGTACTTATTATCAACGAAAATTCAAAGTCTCCGATCCATAGCATTACAGTTGTAATACCAATGCACCCGCTAGTTGACGAGTCGATTTAAATTCTGTTTTCTTTTCAGGTAAACTGCATATTTTTACAATGAAATAATGCAAGTTCTCATTTTACACAGTCAATCTATCGCATTTATTTTTAAAGATAATATTATGCTTGCTCATTATTCTAACAACTGGACATTACATTAAAACTTTTTTAATCATGAAATATTTCTTCCATTGCTGTTGAAGACATATTTTGCAACAAGTTACCATTTTCAGCATTGAACTTTAACTTTAATACTTTATTGGATAACTAATCACTCCTACTCGTACGACTTTTCACTCTGAGTGTTTAATTATACAATATTAATGTATATGGCAGAATTCGAAGCAATGATAGTTTGCGTCTGTGAATATGATTTTTGGAATATTAGTGGTCTATATGTTGTGAGAAGTGTATTTATACTATTGCGCTGGGGTGAAAACTGCAGGAAAACTTTCAGTGGACGTCTTATTTTGGCCGCAGAGAGAGAGAGAGAGAGAGAGAGAGAGAGTAAGAAAGAGAGCGAGAGAGGGGAGGGGCAGGGAGAAAGAAAGAGAGAGATAGGAACGGTTTAACAAGATGGCTGAAACGTCAGTATGGCAAAGGAGTAGGAAGGTAGCTATACTCGGACTTTAAGCAAGCGAACAACAAAAGAACAGTTGAAAGGGGAGTATAATAACTAATAAGCAGGACAAAGAGGCAGACATGTGTATAAGTACAAAATCAGTCAATGAAAATCGAGTTACAAAGACGGTTTTCCATGTCGTGCATACACCCGAGCGTGGGTATCAAGTTAGCCTAAATATTATCAGACGGAGAATATTTAGAATGTCTCAGAAATCTACATTGTGCCACAAATAGATTCGATTTGGAGAATCCATGTCAGTGTCTTCTGCTCTCCGTTCGAAAACTGTAGCAATTCTAGGTTTTTTGTGAAAATTAGTAGGTACATAGATTAAAGTACCTATGAATGGTATGATGGTAAGTACAAATAAGAAATTATAGTTAGAATACGGCTGAAATTGTTCCCCGTCCCACAGAACAGCATTAGCCCTGTTATCTTTGCACTGAATTGCTCCCTTTATTGAAGTCTACCACGACTATCCATTGTTTTTTCCTTTTTTTCGAAAGATAAATACATGCTGGTTCTGACTTGTTTTTGATGCCAGCGCAATCTGTCTTGTGGATAGCATTGTAAATAGTCTTTGCTACTCTCTCTTGCCTCGGTGACCGATAGTATCACGTAGACATTTTGAGGCAGTTGCTAATGATGTGAGTGATACTTTATACATTGGTACAGCAGAGCTGACATTTTCTATCTCTTAGTCTCTCTTTTTTATCAGGTATTCACTAGCTATCATCTGTTCCTGGATAGTGAAGGTATATCACTCTAGGTGGGAGATAATGAATCTATCAGTAAAGGCTACTCTTCCTTTTGATACTGTTGTTATCCTCTAGGTTACGGGATATGTACCCAGGTATTGTTTTTCATTGTATTATGGCATCTTTTCTTTATGTAGACACGGCCAGTCACTTTTGGGTGTATAAGGAGGTCGCATTCTCGGAGGACCTGCACAGTAAATGCTCTCTAAATATGAAGATGTTCTCACTTTTGAGTATCATGGAATGTACTCATTTCTTCCTTTAGTGTTGAGCAGATGTATTGCCGATGGATGGATGGATGGATGGATGGATGGATGGATGGATGGATGGATGGATGGATGGATGGATGGATGGATGGATGGATGGATGGATGGATGGATGGATATATGACTGGCGTTTGTAGCACGTACAAATACCCAGCTTTATTAGTTATATTCAACCTATAGTTTTGGTCTGAGTTTTAAGAAAATATCAAACATTAGTATTCTATGGCCTAAATGTAAATTTTCCTACTGAAAAAAAAAAAAAAACACCAAACCACAGTCCTAATTTTGATTTAATTTTACACTGCAAACCTGAAACTATTTTGTAAATGTCTTATTCTTGGAAGAATAGAATTAATCGATTGATTGATTTATCACTTACGTGGGAAAGAAAAGTGTAAATTATAGTCGAGTATAGCGCAACAGTTGCAGAAGTATCACAAAAGCGTTTCATTCTGTCACTTTGATTTATAAACTCGATGTGCCTTTCGAACTTATATGTTGGATATTCAGATTTGTGTATAAGATTCAAGACTATGCAAGTCTTTGGAAAGTAGCATTTGCTTTTCCTGCACATAACGTTCTCATTGTTTTTTTTTGTTTTTTTTTTCGTTTTTTAATAAATGCAGTTTTAAAACGAATTAGTAGTTGATAAACTCATTTCAAAATTTATTTGCCGTTTACTTTTTTTGCTTTAAATCAAATGTCAAGCGGGATCTAGCAAACATTCAATCACAGTCGTTGCAGCTGTGACAAGCCTGACGTTCCGGTGGAAATCTAGAACTATATTAACCGAATTTGTGATTCGAATCTTCTAGTTTGCGTAGGTGGAATATTAGAGAGTTAAGATCAAGAGGTCTAACAGATATAGTGGACGCGGAGAGATTACATTGATGTATTAGTGAGTATCAAAAACTACATCATTTCATATACAATATTAATACCCTAAAACTTATATTTCATGAGTATCCCACTCGAAACTCAATTTCTAAGATTGTACTGTAATTAAATGCTGTAGTTCATTCCGGCTGGTCTACCGACAACAGGTCAGTAGCGTTACTTAGTTTTAGGGTAACAGCAAATACGTCTTGAGTTCACATTGAATGTTAACGTACTAAAAATATAATTCAATGTAAAATTTCTACTAATTTTAGAAAAGGTACCTACTAGTATTTCCATGTCATCAAAACTATCATCTTTTATAATTAGTTGTGGACGATAATTTTCAGGGAGGAAAAGCAATTGCATTCTAGTTAGTGTGCGTGCATATATATATATATTATATATATATATAATATATATATATATATATATATATATATATATATATGTATATATTGTGCATGTGCGTGTGTGTGTGTGTATGTGTATGCGTGTATATGTATATATGTATGTTATCTATCTATCTGTGTATATATACATATATATATACGTATGTATATATCTGTATATATATATATATATATCGACCCCAATACTTTTTCAACCTAGTAGGTATTCTAACAGTTCTTTTTACTGAAACACTTAGTTAATTAACGTAAACAAATCGACACCTGTTTTGAAGCGCTTTTGGAGGAAAATCATACCAAGACACAACCATATATTTATAGATACGAAAGAATTCTTTCAGTTCCTGGCTGCAAAATTCATTCACATGCTTTAGTCGTCCGGGGGCTATAGTAGCGGACACTTGCCCAAGATATCAACGAAATTAAACCGTGGACCAAGTGGTTGGGAAGCGACGCAGTCAGGCCTTTAAATATATATTATCTTACATTATTTCTGGTTAGTCTTCCCTCTGTTGTTCTATTAAGTTATTGATTATATAAAAATTCAAACTACAGAATGACATAAACATTTCGGATGTAAGTTTCCGTATGGTATAAATGCTTTCGCCCTTCTCGGTTTTGCAGACACACATATTATGCGGAAAATGGATAATCTGCATGGAAAAGTTTGCTTTATGTAGGAATGTTCATGATTTCTGATTGAGAATTGTCACGATGTAATTATGCTCTTGACTTTCATTGTTGATTGTTTTATTCTCTTACTTAGAAGAACAGGAATATCTTTAATTCTCCATTTGTACAAATTTCTACATGAAACGTTTAAATATCTACACATAACATGCAGATACATACACGCAAATACACGCATATATGTACAGGTGTGTATGGGTGTGATGTGTGTAGAGAGAGAGAGAGGGAGGGAGGGAGGGAGAGAGACAGATGTGCATGTACAAATACATATATGTAAATTTATATATATATATATAAAGTATAGAAGCCATCTTAACATGGCTAACCACATAGGGGAGGGGGTGTTACTGTAGCTTTATAGCCCCAAGAGATCGTCGTCTCCAGCTGGCTTTAGACACCATTTCAGTGCCCTTGAAGTATTTGCAAAGGGAGGCCATCCCTTCCTAGTCCGGGCGTATCACTCAGGCTTGCGAGGAAGGGATGGCCTCCCTTTGCAAATACTTCAAGGGCACTGAATGATGTCTAACGCCAGCTGGAGACGACGATCTCTTGGGGCTATAAAGCTACAGTAACACCCCCTCTCCTATGTGGTTAGCCATGTTAAGATGGCTTCTATACTTTACATTATCGAGCGATTACTGTTTCAATCTCATTCTGAGATTTAATAATGCTATATATATATATAAATATCTATGTATCTATATGTGTGTATGTGTTTTGCCCGCGCGTATCTCTGCATGTGTGTGTGTGTGTGTTTGTCTGTCTGTCTGTATTTAATGTGCACTTAGCAGAGTAACTCAGAAATGATGTGTTTTCGTAATCAACCTTTTTAGTTATATTATCATAAATGCCCAAACAAAAATATTTCAGTCATTAAATTACGTAACCCGCATGCCTGTCTCCTCCCTATTGAAGAACACGTAATTGGCAGTAGAATTTCCTGTACAGGAAATCTTATGATATTTTATTTATTGAAAACAGATGGCAATGTATCAATATTTACAGTGCTATTAGGGCGGCGAGCTGGCAGAAACGTTAGCACACCGGGTGAAATGCTTAGCAGTATTTCGTCTGCCGCTACGTTCTGAGTTTAAATTCCGCCGCGGTCCACTTTGCCTTTCATCCTTTCGGGGTCGATTAAATAAGTACCAGTTATGCACTGGGGTCGATGTAATCGACTTAATCCGTTTGCCCGTCCTTGTTAGTCCTCTCTGTGTTTAGCCCCTTGTGGGTAGTAAAGAAATAGGTATTTCGTCTGCGGCTACATTCTGAGTTCAAATTCCGCCGAGGCCCACTTTACCTGTCATCCTTTCGGGGTCGATAAATTCAGTACCAGTTACGCACTGGGGTCGATGTAATCGACTTAATCCGTTTGTCTGTCCTTGTTTGTCCCATCTATGTTTAACCCCTTGTGGGCAGTAAAGAAGTAAATAAAGAAGCAGAGACCGCTATCAATTATTTACTCTGTGTTCTATATTTATTGGTCTGTTCGCATTGATACATTCAAGGTACGTGGGCTCAGATCACTAAATAGATATATTTATGTGGATTAGAAGAAAAAACACATCAAAAACTATTAATGGAAATTAATATAATTTTGGGCTTGTGGTGAAAATTCGGTGGAATGTGTAAAATTAATAAACTTATTGGAAGTACAATACGATGGGTGCTGAAAAATTCATGGCTTTAAGGGTATCACGAATGGCCTGGTTTCAGGCCTAAATTTATGTGTTCTTTTACAGGGCTTGCAAAAACTGAAGAATCGCTGCAATAAGCGAGCAAATCTGGGAGGAGGAATACGTGGTATAATATTATAATGAATTGATCCTCTTGTATCTCCTTTTACACAAAGACAGGAACTTTTCAACATCCCACGTCGGTGTGATTGGATATTAGGAGAATGTTAAAGAGTAGACGGTTTAGATTTTGTAAGCGTTTTAGTCCTGATTTCAGCTGCTATTGTACACGAGGGAAAAATAATTGTCTTGAAAAACTCTTTGAAAATGTACAACAACTAGAGACAAAAAGAATTTGCGAAAGCTAAAATTGTTTTCACAATTTAGAGTTCAAAAAATCTGAAAGCGATTCTCTCTATATTCAGACCATAGTAATTGATTATTATCTGAAAGATTATTCATAAAGAACGACTTTCTTGATAGCCTGGCTTTTTGTGAACGAAAATTCCGAAAGAGCTATTGTTAACTTACATGAACACGGAAAGACTATCGATCTGTTTTCATTATACACATGTAAGAGAATGTGAGGATGTGGCTGCAAGTATATTATTATTATTATTATTATTTTATTATTATTATTATTATTATT
>NC_043010.1:39681267-39696267 GCF_006345805.1 Octopus sinensis
ATTATTATTATCATTATTATTATTATCATTATCATTATTATTATTATCATTATTATTATCATCATTATTATTATTATTGTTATTATGATTATTATTATTAATATTATTATCATTATTATTATTATGATCATTATTATTATTATTATTATTATTATTAGTTTCGGGCCTTGGAGTTTTCTGTTATCAATAGTATATTTCATATTGCTCTATGTTAATCTTTAATTGTACCGAGGCTCCTTTGAGAGTTAGAAAAAGCTATTCTCAGTGTCAGAATATAAAAAAAATCTTTCCAAGCCACATGTTTTTTAAACACGTCATATAACAATCTAGAACAGTGACTTTCACATTTTTCTGACAGATTATGAGATTCTGTTCACTTGCGAGTGCTAAGAAAATAGTGATTTATACGCAAAGGTTACCGAGAAGATATAATTTCTTGAAATTAATTGAAACAGCTGACCTTACTAAATATATTTATGATACAGTAGTTCAAAATTAATTTATATAAAACGATTTGTCACATTGACAGAATTTCAAAATTTATAGGCAAAGATTACAGTCGATTGAGTTATCCACGGTATGTGGCTATTAATTATGTTATTGATTCAAGATGAAAAGAAAATAGAAATAACGTCAAATCTGATAAGGTTGGAACTAACTATTTAGATGGATAATTCACAGTCCGTCTGCGTATATAGTCACTCGTTAAGCAGTTTCTTCAATAGCAACGGTCGAGGGAATGATTTTAATTTAAAATGCTACAATCCAAGGATTATTGAGTGATAAATTCATTATATTCGTAAATCTATAAAACGGCGGACATCTGCTGAATTATATCATGACAATGTTGTATAAAAAGTTTAGTGTCAATAGCAGAAATATAAGGATGTAGCTATAAAACTCTTACTCTCAGCTTGTTTAAGGTGTATCAGATATCGGTGAGGATATATTCAAGTGGTTAAGAATTTCAGCTTCCACCCATGAAATAACTTGGGCAGGTGTCCTAAACCACAGGTCTCGTTTGGCTCGTGGCCCAAACATTACAAAAATGTCAAATCAATATCAACGTTCGGAATTAATTCTCTGATTTTATGATCAAAACAGTTTAAGAGACGATAGCATTGGGACAGATAATTTTATCTTTACTAAAACTCTCTAACCACAAGACACTGTTGAGTGTAAAATTCTTAAATTTATTTGAAGTTTGCAATTACGTTCATCTTTAATGTTAGTGTATGCACATAGAAAACCTAAAAATATGTTTTCTAGTAAACACCAAGTGAGATTTTAAAACCTATTGAGATGATTTCATCAGTGTTGTTTTGCTCTCTCATAGCATTGTAGACCAAATCCTAACCGCGCGTACAGCATAATATCTTTGGTAGTCTTGATGTAGGACATCATTTAGTTTGCCGCTCTTTCATAATATTTGTAACGGAAAATAAAGCATGTTCTTTTTTAGGCGATGCTAGCTCTTATGCCATTACCACTGAGCCACCAACTTTATTAAAATATCATTTGATGACGATTTTATATCAGAATTATGAGCAACCAATTACACAACATCCACATTTCGGCACGTATCACGTGTCGCAACAATCTATTCAGAAGCGTCTCATAACTACCGCAATGGGCTTGTTATTATTTTACGTCAATGATTGTGTGTGTTGGTGTCATAAAATTACAACAGATTAGTAATTCTTCTCAGTACACTTTGAATTTGTTGACAGTTTTATAGCGCTTGATTTCTTTAAGCAAAAATTGCGTTTATTTCAGTGTTACGCGACACATCTCAGCATAGTAGCGGTTGTAAGGAATCTTACGACACAAATATGGGAATTGTTTCACAATTATTGTCTGATTCATATTCATAATGGTCAGAGATTTGTATTCCAATACTCAGGATTTATATTGGTACATGGTAGAGAACTAACACCACAGAGTCAAAACTGTGTGAATTTTCTGGATATGTTCTTGGGAATTAGTTACTAAGGTCGAGCCATCAGCAAATGGAATTTCGTGCATTCAGATATTGTACGCTATCTGTAGGATCCTAATATGGATATGTTCAACAACCAGCATCTTCTCGTGTGAGAATATACAGTAAGAGAATGTTGGAAGGTTATAGTCGTCGAAGATTAGCCCTTTCAAAATGGTACATGGCGAAAGACAATCATAGAACGTACAAAATTAGTGTGTTGTATTCTTTTAACTAGAGGGTGTGAAGGTAGGAATAGAGTCATTTGCTGTCATGGAACCTCCAAATCTGGTAAGATGGATACAGCAGCAAACAAAAAGTGAGTTCCAGAGATCTGGCTTTGTAGCAATAATCTATTAGGTATGGTGTTTAACACGAGAATTGAATGACGAGGTGTGGACTCAAATAGTGTGATGAGAAAAAAAGCTGAGTGGGTCGGAAATGCCTGAGAAAGAATAACAAACCAAGCGACTTCGTGTATCAGAGGAGATTATAGCAGTTATAGAATAAGTAGAGGGTAGAGATATCGCACTGTGGGTAAGAGCATGCGACGTCTCTGAGCGACAGTAAGGAAATAAGGCGAATGGTATTTTTATGGATGTCGTCCGGATGGCATATTTCAAATAGCAATCAGAGAATATAATGAAGTAGCAATGTAAGAAACTTTTTGAGTTCTAAATTGCTGATTATAGGTGACATTCACCAACTATAATGAGGTGACACGCTGACAGGCATTAAATAGATTTAAATGATTCATTACATTTGTGAATGACAGGGCAGAGAAGCTTAGCTCTGTGGCCAGGATGAAATATCTCCGTGATAGTAGTTTCAAATAATAATCTTATGAGACTTATGACTCACTGACTATATTTTAAGTTTATTGATTACACGAAAAAATCACTGAATCCGGCATGGCAAGATTCGTTCTTTCGTTAGACTTCTTCAAACGACTTGTTACATATAGAAATACGAAATCAATCAACTAGTTGTATTTAATCTTCATTAGGTAATGCTGACTTGTGCGTAATGAAACGAAATATAGTTTGAAGAGAAATGAACTTGCATTGTAAATGTACTTTACCCCCAGTGTACAAGCAATCTACCTGATAAAGATATTTTACGAAAGTAACTGCATAGATAAAACGATTGGATAGTTTGGCTAAGTTAATAGTGTTCTGCAAGCTGATATATATCATGAGGGAAATTACAACTACGTGAGTTTCATATAACAAGGAACGACAAAATCATTTTATTGAACGCATATCTGGAACACCCTCCATTAATATCAAGTAGGTATTCACGAGATGTTACAACGAATTCAATAATTCTCGATTAAAGATCTAGTGCTTCTCAAGATAATTAAATTCAACAACGAATAAACAGGGAAGGCAAATTTATAAGCAGAGTATATTTGTGCTAAGCAGGAATAATCTTCACAGAAAGAATAATCTACTGGCGCAATAAGTACGTAATTCAATCAAAGTTCCCGTTTGTTTTATCAAGATCTACATTTGGATGGGAAATGTTAGCTAATAACAAGTAATACTAATACAGCCACGCATACACACGCAAGCAAGCGTCATGTACGAAGAAGCATAATGTCTCAGAGAAAATTCTATATAGTTTTAGTCACTTAGCCAATTATATACATAGCGATACCCAGACACAATCAATAGCACTTATATTAGTGTGTGTCGAGATGCATTTGACATTGTATTCAGTTATGTCGATCTGAAAATATGAACACATATTGAAATAGGAACATATCTCTTGGAGATGACGCACTGGTTGATCTGTATTTCACCCTCACCCTCTCTCCCTCTCTCTTTTTCGTTTCTTCCTTTGCACAAACACTCACAAACTCGCAAAAGCACATACAAACACACAAAAACACATACACACATATGTATAACTGCATGTATATATATATATATATATATATATATATATATATATATATATACAGACAGACAAGTATATACATATTCAATTTACATATATATTATTTGCATTATACACACACGAATATGTGTATATATGCATGCGTGTATATATCTATATATCTGTATCTTTCGGTGTCAGTCTACCTATCAATTAGCCTGTCCGTCAGTCAAAAATCTCCCAGTATGTATATATATATCAACACAAATGCACGCATAAAGATACATGCACGCACGCACAAACAAAGGCTCACAGACACACAATCACACACACATGTCTTAGTATACAAACTAAAGAAGTAGTACTCAATATGTGGTTCGATTTACATGTATTTAATAGTACTTTGGTTCACCTTCGCTACATACATATTTGCAAACATACATACAAACAAAAATACTCCATTTTTGATGTTGAAAACCCGATGAAGGAGCCATGAATCTGAGTTAAAAACCGACATTTTCACTATTAGCAAGAAATATTAAAGTATAACTGAACAATGAGATATATACATGCATAAATACATACATACATACATACATACATACATACATACATACATACATACATACATACATACATATATATATATTTATATATATACATATATAGTTAATCCAAACATGAAAACACAAAGAGAAAGCATAACAACGCGAGGACGTGGAACAAGTATAGTATTATTGGACGCTCAGGAAAGGAAGGGAAGATGAAGGGAAAAAAATCGCCAACGGTACACACACAGTCACACACACACACACACACACACACACACACACACACATATATATATATATATGCATATATATACGTACGTACGTACATACACACAAACACATAGGAGTTAGGTAAAGACATTAGCTAACAATTGTTTCTGCTATAAGATGTTGCATGAGGTAGCAGAGGTCGGAGTTCTGGCGTCGCATTGTGAACGTAGCTGCAATGTAATGATAGCGGATACGTAAAAACCTAATAAATAATGTCTCATAAATAATTGCATTCGGTATCATCACATGCACTATAGCATGCACTGTAGATTCAGAAGTGGCTGTGTGGTAAGCTGTCTTGCTTATCAATCACATGCTTCCGAGTTCCGTCCCACTGCGTGTCACCTTGAGCAAGTGTATTCCACTATATCTCGGGACGACCAAATCCTTGTGAGTGGATTTGTAGACGATGACTTCAAGAAGCCTGTCGTATATATATATATATATATATATATATATATATATATATATATATATATACTACCATTAAAGACCCGTCGTTGCCGGGTCATAGTCCTAGTGCATGTATATATGTGTATATATATGTGTACATATTACATGTACATCTATATATAAACATCTACACAAAATACAAAATAAAAAGTTATATCTTGATATCGCTAGTGATAACAATACTCAAAATATATAACAGACTGGAATTGTTAGCCCGTCTCTTGTAATTTCGATCAATTGTATCTTGTCCTCCCTCTTGTATAGAAGTGTGGCTACAATCCGACGGCTGCAGCGAAATTCATTTTTGGACTTTCTTCTATCGAAGATATTTTAACAAAATTACTTCTGTGTAAACGGTGAAAGTATTGTCAATTTCCCCAAACAGGGACACAATTCAATTTCTAAACAATAACCAAAGCTCCTTCTCTCAAAGGGGGAGGGTTACGGTTTACAATTATTTAACAAATGCAACACACAACGCTTCCCTTACGAGGAACCAACAAACGGGACAACAATAGTTAAACAGAAATAATAATAACAACAAACCTTACGGTAAACCAAAAGGCAGTACTCTGTTGAAGCTATAGGCCTTTATGGATCAGAAATAAACTAACAGCGGTACTCAGTAGAATGCTTAATGCTAGCTAATTAGCAAATAATCTAATGTAAAAGCCGTGCACACCTCCATCTGGACTATTCCATTTCTACACTTAAATTTTATTTTTTATTTATTCCCATTCATGTGAAACCACTGATTCAAGTTCAAGTCATTGATGCAATTTTATACCAATTGCTATATTTTTACTTTTGTTATGTTACGATAATATTATACTTGTGTTTATTTTTAATTATTACTTACTACATATAATTCAATTGTTATTATTATTTTTATTGTTAAAGTGAAAGTATCTGACATAAAATAGAGAAATGTTTTTGTTTCACTTTTAACACGTAATACTGAAATAGTGGAGAAGATATGATAATGCTATGGACTCGCTCTAGGCAAGAATTTGAACATTTTTTTGCCCATAAAACTACATGGACCCTAAGTAAGGCATGTGTAAAATTTGAATGAAATTGGTTGTGTAGTTCTCAAGTTTTAGGGAAACACGCAGACAGACAGACAGACATTCTCAGTTTTATATATATAAAGATATGAAGGTGCATGGCTCAGTGATTAGAGCGTCTAGCTTACGATCGTGAAGTTGTGAGCTCGAATCTCGGACCGGGCTGCGTGTTGTGTTCTTGAGCAAGACACTTTATTTCACTTTGCTCCAGTTCACTCCGCTGTAGAAATGAGCTGCGACGTCGCAGTTGCCAAACTGTATCGGCCTTTGACCTTCCCTTGGATAACCCTGGTGGCGTGGAGAGGGGAGACCGGTATGCATGGGCAACTGCTGGTCTTCCATAAACAACCTTGCCCGGACTTGTGCCTGGGAGGGTAACTTTCTAGGTGCAATCCCATGGTCTGTGTCTTGACCGAAGGGGTTCTCAGATATATAATTTAATAAACTCCACAACGTAAGCGAGCAACACAAGTTGTCATACCTCTTATATGTATATAATATAATTTTTCTGAATCTTCAGATTTTTTCTACATGCTAGACCACTGGTTTTAAATTGATATTAATCAAATTACGTTATGGCGTTTGCTAAATTGTCTTGAGAAACATTCCTTTCTTAGTGATAGATATATATATATATATAATATATATAGATATATATATTATATATAGGGAGAATTCACAAAAAAAAAAACAAAAGGCGAAGACAGGTGGTTTAGAAAACAAACAGATGTATTAGTATAACGCATATATATATTATATATATATTAGATAATATATATATGTTATATGTATATATATTATATATATTATATATATATATATATATATTCTATATATTACAATATATATGTTGTGTTTTCTGTGCCTGTGTTTTGGTCCCCACCCTCACTTTGTACATATGTTGGTGCGCTTACGTCCCCGTAACTTAGCGGTTCGGTAAAAGGATTCGTTAATATAAGTACTAAGCTTCCAAAAATAAGTCCTGGCGTCGGTTTGTTCGACTAAAGGCGGTGCTCCAGCATGGCCGCTGTCAAATGACTGAAACAAATAAAGGAATATATATATAAGTGTATATACATATTTGTCTGTGTGTGTGATAGAGGAAAAACAGAGTAAAGACGTAGAGATTTAGAAACACACGCCATAAAATTTGTTTGTTCTTTACTTTCATATATTCACAAAATTAGCGTGCTCAATAAAGTCTGACGCTAGAAATATGTAGAGTCTGCGAACGTGTAATTTAGATATACAAAACATCTACCCAGACATAAACTCGTTAACATAATCAGAAAACGTTTCTGTTTGTAAACATAAGAAGAAACTTTTACGAGATAATCAGAAACACTTACAGCGACGTTTTACACGAAAATAAAACAGAGACAATACAGAGAAGGAAATCAATATAGAAGCACAGCATACAGAAGTTAAAATTAACTTCCAGAGCACAGAGGGAAAAAATAGCTTTTATCACCTTCGTAGATCATATAAACACTTCTAGAGCCTACTACGGCAGATTTAGTTTATTCTTTCGAGACAAACCTGAACTAATTTTCTTTCAATCGTATACGATATAGATACACTGTGTGCTTAAGAAACCGCGGGAAGACGTATATGTTATACATAATCTATAATATGATATATATATATATATATATATATATATATAATATATATATATATATATATAAATTCTGGTGTCGATAGTTTGTACTTTGAGTTCGCATTTTAATTTTTCAAGGTTAAGTTTAGTAAGTGAACTACTTTTCTCCGAGAATTGTCTGAAGCATGATAAAGAATTGTCTGAATGCAGGATAAATGTTAAAACCATTATGTACACTATTTCTTGTAATTTCCACTCTTTTGTCATTATAAAAAATATTAAAATGCATTTATATATGTGTATAAATTAATGAAAATCGCAGGTATGAATGTATGAAAGTATGGATGTATGATTGTATGAAAAGGAAATAAACGAAATTCAAAATACACCCAGAATATATGAATATTCTCAAATCAAACGTTACATGGTAATAATATGTGAACCTAGGGGTGTCAACATCTCATTTTGGTGATTAAAACAATGGAGCATCGATAGAATAAATACTAGGCTTACAGAGAACGAATCCAAGGATCGATTTGTTCGACTACAGGCAATGTTCCAGCATGGTCGCAGTTCAATGACTGGAAGAATTAAAACAATTAAGAAACATGACGTTTTAATCCCGTGCATCGCCGGGTATCTCTGCCAGTCTATTTTATAATATATAATATATATATTATATATAATATATATATATATATATATATATATATGAGTGTCGATATATGTTTGTATACATATATACATGTATAGATGTATATGTATATATATTTATATATCAAATAATTTATAATTATATACATAATTATAACACGTGATCGGCTTCACGCCTCACCACTCACTGCGAAAAATAGACGCTAAAGCCCCTATTGCCACTTTAAAATCCCCGAGAATAACACACTAGATTGTAGGCGGGTAAAAGAAAAATAATGAATCAACACGGTGCGGTTTACTGCGTACAAGATTTTGTATATATACATATATATATATATATATATGTGTGTGTGACCCCCTTCGGTCAGACACTGACCATGGGTTTGCACCTAGAGAGTTACCCTCTGAGGCACAAGTCTGGGCAAGGTTGTTTTATGGAAGACCAGCAGTCGCCCATGCATACCGGCCTCCCCTCTCCACGTCACCGATGTTGTCCAAGGGAAAGGCAAGGGCCGATACAGCTTGGCACCTGTGACGTCGCAACTCATTTCTACAGCTGAGTGAACTGGAGCAACGTGAAATAAAGTGTCTTGCTCAAGAACACAACACGCAGCCCGGTCCGGGGTTCGAGCTCACAACCTCACGATCGTAAGCTCGATGCTCTAACCACTGAGCCACGCGCCTTATATATATATGTCTGTATGTATTTTATGTATATATGTATGCATATGCATTTAACCGGATTCACATTTGATTGTCAGAAGTCTACGTCATGTCGACCATTGTCACATTATATGTCATTTCTAGCCGTTGTTCTAAAAAAAATTTAGTTCTATTTATAGGAAGCATGGCTCAGAACGCTGCTAGTCAATGCAGAGCTGAATTGTTAAAGAATGTTCATGTGGTTGGGTAAGGGAGTTTTCGGTCATTTTTCCGCTGCGTTCATGAATCTCTTATAGAATAGAGATGTCATATTATAATTACAATTATATATTGAGCTATTGAATTAGTTTATAGAAGGATCAAATTCCTCCTCCACAAACACACATGAATACAGAAAGTGAAGAAAGTGTAGAAAGGTAAAGGAGGTCTTAGTGAAAAAGAAATGAAGGTAACAAAATATTTCCAAAATTAATGTGTAACTGAAGACTTTAAAAGAGAGATAAGAATTAGTAGGGAATTTTATACTACCAAAAATAACATTCATAATAAATAGTGAAAGGTACATCTCTGATTTTTATAACCTGCTCAGCTCCTGTTTATATTTGAAATAAACAATTTTCCCATATTTGTTTGTGTTTAGTCTGTAGTATTTTCTACATATTCATAAAGGGGGAATATAATATATTTCGGAGTTTGGGTTTTTCGGTATATGTCCAAATGTTCACTGTGTAAGATTAATCTAGTCCTAGTACCTCTTATTTGTTGTCGGTGAATCACTAATCTCATTCCTAATGTGAGCTTGTCGAGTGTGACCTCCAATATATCCATCAAATTTGAAGACATATACCACATTTTTGAAACACAAATAAAGTTATTTTTCACAATATAAACTTCTGATTTAAATTGAAATGATGTGTCCTCCAAAAGGTTGAAAGAAATTTCGCGATTGGAGAGACAGCACCTTTTAACTGCTTGGTTTGCTCTGGTAAGTATTTTAATTGTGAAGATTTGGAATTTGCATTCGATTATTCGTTAAGATGCAAGTAACTTTTAAATTTTTTGGTGTTAGTTCAATAAATGTTATGTTGGAAAATGATGAATATCTCTGAGTTTCTTGGGTTGTGTGTTGTAGTTAATGGTATATCTAAGCAGTTTCGGCTTGTCATGCTTTTCAAATGTTGTTACCTATTCTTTTCGGCTAGTGTTCTACTTCAGGTTAGGAAGTGAAAGTTGCTTGCATGGCATGTATATAAACTCACAAAATTTTGAATGTCGGAGTAAATTTTAGACATTTTGATGGCATTTATTCTTTGGAGAGATTTTTGTTGGAAAGATTTATTTTGGGCTTCTTACCTTTTCGTTGTTGAAATATATCGTTCTTGAAATATTTCGTCTGAGTATAAAAATGGTATATATACTTTGCTATTTTGATTGTGTTCTTGAGACTAGTCATTATGTCAGTTTCTTTCCTGTGTTATGGAATCATTTTATTTTTTGTATGTCTGGAAAGAAGTTATTATCTATAATAGTTTCACCTGTCATAATACCTGTTGCCGAAGGTGTTCTGTCTTGGTGGCGAGGAGGTTGGATATCATTTTGCGGATATGTTTTGTTTAATGGAAATCCTAGTTTTTTTACTTTGGAATTTTTGATGGGTACAATTCTCAATAATTGATGATTGTTTTGTTATCTGTGGGTGTAATTGGTACGATTTTTGTTTTAAAATACGCTTTCGTATTTGTTAAAACAGAGACAAAGAGAGAGAGAGAGTTCTTCAGTTTTGATGAGATGTCGACTTCTCATTTAAACAGTTTTGTCTCCAGAGTTTAACTGTGTTGTCAAATAGAACACCTTCGGCTTTTTCGAAATATCCGTTTCAGTATGTTATTCAGCAGATTTAACATTTCCTCCTTTGGCACTGATCTTAATCACAATAATTGAATTTCCATAGGTAGGTAATTAGATAGATGAATAGATAGACAGATAGACAGATAGATAGATGATAGATAGATGATAGATAGATAGATAGATAGATAGATAGATAGTTAGATAGATAGATAGATAGATAGATAGATAGATAGATATACAGACAGACAGATAGATAGATAGATAGATAGATAGATAGATAGATAGATAGATAGATAGATAGATAGATAGATAGATAGATAGAAAGACAGATAGATAGAGCGACAGACAGACAAACCGAAATATAAATATGTTTCTTTACTAGCCACACAGGGCTGCACACAGACGGGACAAATTACAAAATAGAGCTTTTCTTTTGGGGATAAAAGTGGGGTGGTAGTTTTCGATCAAAAGGGATAAAAAGAGGAAAGCAAAAGCAACAGACAGACGGATAGATAGATAGATAGATAGATAGATAGATAGATAGATAGATAGATAGATAGATAGATAGACAGACAGACAGAGAGATAGATAGATAATTAGACAGACAGATAGACAGGTAGACAAGTAGACAGGTAGACAGACAGACCTAGATATAGATAGATAGATAGATAGATAGATAGATAGATAGACAGACAGACAGACAGACAGATTGATAGATCGATGGTAGATAGATAGGTAGGTAGATAGATAGATAGATAGATATGTTTCTTTATTAGCCACACAGGGCTGCACACAGATAGAACAAATTACAAGGTAGAGCTTTTTGAAGGTAAAAAAAAAGGGGGGGTCGATCAAAAGGGATCGTAAAAGGAGAGAAAGAGGACAAAAAAAGGGGGGGGTTAAAAAAAAGGGGGAGAGGAAAAAAATTGATCAATAGGGATCGTTATCACAGAAATGTCAATATGAAGTGTAAAGGGGAGGACAGGTGAGGTTTACCCGTGGAAAGAAAAGCCTACGGAAAAGACCACGGTAACCTCGGTCAATGAAGTCACATGTTATATTTCTTTTTTTTTTTTTTTTGCAAATAAGCAACTCTCTGTATTAATTTTTACGGTTCATAGAATCATAGTCAAGGTGGCTTCGTCATTCATACGTGCCATCCTTGCTACATTCACCCATCTTTTTTTAAAACATTCACTAGACAAAACTTGCCTCTCTACTCTCACTTTTTTCTTCAAGTGATACTTGAAGAAGTTGATGAGAGATTGACCAGAGAGGAAAGTGTTTGTCTCTAATCCTTTCAGACGCGTCCACCAGATACATTCTTTCGCCATAGCCACAAGTATGATAAAAATAGCTCTTCCTTCCCGTTTGAAGGAAGGAGGCGTGACGATATTAACGATAGACTCGGCTGATAAACCGACACGTTCCACACGTGACAGCAGTCGTTCGACATAATCCCACAGGTGGGAAATTGCTGGACACTGCACGATTGCGTGCAGAGCGGTTTCGTCGCTCTGCCCGCATCTCGAGCAGGTCGGCCCCGTGTTTCTCGAGCCATGCCTATAGAGCTTATCCCGAACGGGTAGCGCTTCTCGCTAGCACCGCCAGGCCAGGGATCTCTGGAAGTTGTCCATAGGTCCCGGGCCGAAAGTCGTTTGAAACAGGCGGGTCAGGTATTCCTCGTCGACGCCCAGGTTTGCCCCGAGCTCGTCGTCGTACCTCCCCTCCACTAATCCCCTATAGAATGCTTTGGTTGTGTTGAAGTCACTCAAGGTCGACCCGGGACGGCAGAGTTGCTTGAGAGCAACGCGACACTCGCGTGCCATTCGCCCTTCCTCGGCCTCTTTTTGATCCACGACTGTAGTTCGGTCATGGAGACGAGTTGCGGGAATGCGTGCCTCACAAACGGTGACCACACCTGTTCACCGTCGTCTACATAGAGCCGGAGATGTCGCAGTCTCAGCGCGTGTCTGCGCATCATCAACCACGGCATGCCCAGCCCTCCTTTTAACGGGTGTTGACAGCAAATGGATCGCCTGACCATCGGGACGCATCCTTTCCACAAGAAGCGGAAGAGGATACGTTCTAGTTTGGTGATGGTAGGGTCGGGACAAGGTACGACGGTCAGGCGGTAGTAGATGATGGACGCGATGTACGCGTTCACCACCTCCGCCCGACCTTTTAGGGACAGTTTCCTCTCGGCCCATTGCTGGGCGAGAGTGACCACCCTATTCGTTATCTCGTTCCAGTTCTTCTCCATTTGGAGGTCCGGACCGAACCAGACTCCGAGCAACTCAACCGGGCCGTCTGTCCAGCGTCCCACGACGGAGGTACTGGTGGACGGCATGGGCTTGCTTCTCCAGGTGCCGAGCCGCAAGCCCACTGACTTTTCACGGTTGATTTTTGCTCCTGTCACCGCTTCGTAGTCTTTCAGTGTCTCGCCGACCCGCTCGATGTGCTCGTGGCTTGACACTATGACGGTGACGTCGTCCGCGTATGCAGACACGCTCGTCCCGCATCCTAATTCTCGCGGGATGCCGCTCAGAGTCGCCAGCTTCCGCAGTAGTGGCTCAAGAGTCAATACGTATAGAAGCGCCGAGAGGGGGCATCCCTGACGGACCGAACGTGCAATGTCGAAGGGTCTCGATAGATGTCCATTTACGCGAATTACCGAACGGATGCCTCTGTACAAGGCAGCTATCCAGCCGCGGAAGACGGGACCGAAACCAGCCGCTCTCAGGACTGCCTCCAAGTATCGATGGTCTACCTATCAAAGGCTTTCGATTGATCCAAGTTGATCAGGGCCCCACCCATGCCAGGTTCGTTAACTACCCTTTCTATGATGTAGCGCATCAGATGGAGGTTGTCATGGATGCTCCGGCCCGGCACGGCGCACGTTTGTGCGTTGTCGACCAGTTTCTCCATGACAAGCGCCAACCTCTTGGCTAACACCTTTGTCAAATTTTTTCACGTCTGCATTGAGCAGAGTGATTGGCCTAAAGTTATCTATAATGTTTCCCTTGTTTGGATCTTTCTTCAGCAGAGTTACAGCTCCTCGACTCACAAAACCGGGTATGCTCCCGTTTTGCTGCCAGTTGCAGTATACCGCTGCCAAGACGTCTCCAAACAAGTCTGGCATACAATAGTAAAATTCGTAGGGTAGACCATCCAAACCCGGTGATTTGTCTCTCGAGCATTCTGCCATCGCTTCCCGCACTTCCGCCGCCGTGATGGCACCTTCGCAGCACCCTGCCTTTCTTGTCGAGAGTCGTGGCAGGCTATGTAGGTAGGCACTGAAGTCTACCCTACGTTCTTGCCCTCAGACAGACAGACAGATAGATAGATAGACAGATAGATAGATAGATAGATAGATAGATAGATAGAAGATAGATAGATAGGTAGATAGATAGATAGATAGATAGATAGATAGATAGATAGATAGAAGATAGATAGATAGATAGATAGATAGATAGATCGGGCGATAGACAGAGAGAGAGAGATATACAGTAAATACAATAGAATATTACAAAGAAAAACTAAACAACAAATATATTGTCGAGAAGAATAACTGGATTTATAACCATGTATTTAATATAGGAAGAGTGATTAATGTGTTCTGCTCTCTTAATCACAACATACACGATGTTAACGAGTTGTTGTTTTGACTACACATAGGTGAGCTTCGGTTTCATAACAAACATTTCTAATAAGACACATATTTATAACACTAAAATATTGCAATCTCATGTGGCTTCTCGGGTCTCGGTGTACAAAAGTCGCACATGTATCAGTGTGTATTTCTCTGAGTCATTAACAATTTGCATCACTTCCAAGTGTTCTGATGTTCTCCCCCATAGCGTGAAACTTTCGTGAAGTGTATTTTATTTCCCTTGTGTGCTAATCCAAGCCATACGTAAAGCTTGTTTAAAATCCCCCGAAATGTACGTAAATCCATCGAGCCGATGTTGCTCACGGGTATCAGTATTATATAAAATGTTCGTGGTGAATATTAGCATTACTTAAACTGTTATC
>NC_043010.1:39701267-39721267 GCF_006345805.1 Octopus sinensis
CATACACACACATACACACACACAACACACACACACACACACACAGATATATATATATATACGTACCGGAGTAAGCACATAAATGTGAAAAAAGGTGGACAAAATAGTACTCAAATACCAGAGGTAGAGAAATGATTTATAATTAAATCTATTACTCAGAGTTTCACGTTCACGTTCGTCGGACAAAAATTATATATAGATGAACTATTGCTTTTCTTAATATTATTAATAAGGTAATAATAAGGTGGCAAGCAAGTTCACACCGTTACATGCACAATATAATCTAAATTTAAATTCAGTAGGGTATATAATACCTATTTCTTTATTACCCACAAGGGGCTAAACACAGAGGAGACAAACAAGGACAGACATAGGTATTAAGTCGATTACATCAACCCCAGTGCGTAACTGGTACTTAATTTATCGACCCCGAAAGGATGAAAGGCAAAGTCGACCTCGGCGGAATTTGAACTCACAACGTAACGCAGACGAAATACCGCTAAGCATTTCTGCCAGCTCGCCGCCTTTAGGGTATATAATACCACTTGCTAAAATTAGAGCCACTGCTCCTCGAGAACTACAATACCTCTGGACTATAACATATGTGTTTGTGCGTGTGTGTGTGTGTGTTACAATAAAGTTCCTATTTATGAGAATGCTGATGTGTTTTTCCAGTATTTCGGTATGTTTTGGCTGAGAATGAGAATGTTGGCGCTGTCCAAAGTCGTTTAAATAACCGGTTATCTGTTTTGGATCGATTAGGTATTGAAATCATTAAGATTCCTGGTGGCTGCATATCATTAAAGTTTAATAGGTCTAATATTATCTAGGTGTTGGGATTTTCTCCGTGGCCTAAAATCTTAAAAGGGTTTTCTTTTTTTGCAAAGGATAGACAAACATATGTTTTAGCATTCATGAATTTTGAGACTTCACTGTGTTCATCGATTCATTGCTCTTTCTTCCTTTTCGTGAAGCCGATGCCATTTTCTACAGATCTTAGGATGATGATTTAAATTTTGGCCACATTTCATTCATGTCCTGGATTTTGACGAAAAGAAAATTTGAGTCGGTTTATGAGGGGTTTGCGGTCCGCCCAACATTCGTTTCCCTTCCTTGCTATTTTAGTAATAGTGACGTCTTCCTTGAAGGACTCATGGGTGCGAATGTAGTCATGCACATACCAATAATTATACCATAGATATTATACCAATTAATCCATGTAACGCGTTTGGAGACGGGCACGAGTGTTAGTAATGAAGGGTTCATACCCGACACTGTTTCAAGTTGCACTGTAATATTCGGTGACTAGTTTGCCCATAACGTACTTCCATTGGAGGCAACTCTTTCTGATTCTGGAATAAAAATCAGCACGCTTGATGAGACTCTATTTAGGTGGTGCTTGGGAATAATGATGGTCAGTTGCTGGGGAAATAGTTTTTACCTTTTTTTTCATCCGTTTCGAGAGTAGGTGCATAGGTGGAAATGAAATGAGTGAGTCCTGAGTCCGTCATCTTCGTTGTCCCCTCAGGAAACTCAACATCATATAAGTGTAGGCAGAACATAGGACATGACTTCAAAATAGCAATCAGTGGATTCTCCTATATGTGACCGATATGAAAAACATTTTCTGAATCACTCAATTGTCATGACAATCGGAATCATGATCAAGATCTCTGATGCAGCATGTCGTTGGCGGGCCAGTCTAGACGCTTTCCTAGTCAGTGTTCGGCACTGGACTTTGTTCTCTGTTCTTTGTCATGCATATCAGGTTCGATGTGTTGTGACCTGCTGCCGAACCAGGAATGTTTCCGTCTGCCTCACTCTCACTATGATAAAATAATGTCGGACACCGACATGAAAAGAAAACATCCATCCTGGCCCAAGTACTGGCGTGACTGAAGGTGAACATTTTTGTTGTGTGACAAGATTTTCAGGTTCGACGTTCCAGCAATTCCTCTTAAAGTGCCATCCATGACGAGGTTCATTATAATAATTCTTAACATTTCTTATAATTAAAATTATTCCATGATGTAAATGAAGAATTGATAAATACTTATAAGTGTAAAGCTTTCCTTATCACACATATGTATGTGTAGATTTAGCGTATAATAAAAACGGAAGTATGTTAAGATATAATTAGCATTCTTCTGACTTAATATATTTGCTGTGATTCATCTCTTCGCTCATATATTGTCATAACAGGAAATTGATTATAATAACTATATTCTCAAGTTAACTCTCAGGAATTATTAATAATAGGTTGTCAATTAAATAACTTGAATTAATAACCATCTTAATCAAAATTTCCCTTCCAGTTTGTGTTTAGATCTTGTAAGAAGAATTTCTATAATCACCGAACAATTTTTCAATTCAATGTTGTAGATATTTTATTAATGCTTTGTTTGATTCACCGATTCCGTATTAAATTAGTTGCATATCTGCTTTTATCTTCACAAAATGACAAATAATTGACAATAATTATAGAGTAATGAAAGTGAATTTTCCCTATTTATTTCTAAAGCATGAGAAGGCCGGTTGAAGCAGATGGATATTCTCACTGATATGATCTCATATTTTTTTAGAGTAAAGTATGATAACAGTTTGTGAAAAGGTTTTGATACAATGAAGGTGGCGTGCTGGCAGAATCGCTACCGCGTCGGACTAATACTTAGCGGCATTTCTTCCAGGTTTATACTCTGCGTTCAAATGTTGACGAGGTCTATTTGGCTTTTCTTTCTTCGAGGTCGATAGAATAAGTACCATCTTTGCAGTGGGATCCATCTAAATAACTACAACCCACAGCCCAGCAAAAATTTCAGGCCTAGTGTCTAGTGTAGAGACGAGGTCATTTGAATGGGAGGAATCTTGCTATCTCGCGTAGCACTAAGGGACATGGAGATCCATCAAAGCGCTCATTATTAGATTCAGGGCGGAAATGGTACAGGAGACACATATAACGTTATAGTAAGTTTTAATATCGAATTCATTAACCTGTCCATAATTAACTATCAGCATTATAATAAATTTGATTACATAGTAACTTACTAACATCGTGAACGACACCTGATATAGGTATTAATAATAGTAATTTAGCAACGATCGGAATTTCAATTAATAACCGTCTTACGATAAGGAAGTTGAGATTTGTTTAATTAATCGATATTCGTAATCTGTCATTGCATTTATATCAGTGTTAACAATATTTCGTTGTTATTATTCAACAGTCCAACATCAATGCTAGAGAATAATGAAGTCCTTAGTGAACTTGCTGCAATCAATTAGTTACACAATATCTGTGGTATAATTAGCATTGCATGAAAAGAGCAGATAAATTCTTGACTAATTAAAGTTTATACATTCACAGAACTCACACACGTGTGAGAACTCACACACGTTTTTACATACATTTATAGCGGTAATTGAGGTAGAAATATCAATATTTTAATTAAACCGAAAACTATAAAAGAAAAATATTTCGCTGTTAATAAATGTTTGCAAAGTATCTTCTATACATAAACAATTGTTTAGAAACGCACGCACCCACGCACATAGACATATAAACCCATACACACGCACACGCATATATGTATAAAAGAAATCTCTATATATATACATACATATATATATGCATATATGTTTATTTATGTATATATGCGTGTGTCTATAGTTGTACATGTGTAAATATATGAATGTATATATGCATATATATTTATGTACGTATATATATATACATATATATATGCATATGTATTCATATGAATATATATATATATATATATATATATCCTTCTCTTTCTTCTTCTTCTTCACCTTCTTCTTCTTCTTCTTCTCTTTCTTCTTCTCCTTTAAGTACGCACACGCAGGCACACACACACAAGTACACACATGTACAAATACATAGACACTCACATACAGTTTGTGAAACTTCATCCTTAACCAGGAGAGTGTGGTGCTCTCAAGCTCAATGAAAGAACTTTGCTTAGATGCTTACACTTAATCAAATTTCCTGATCTGGATGCAATTCATAACAGCCCGATTAATTCTGAATAGAACAGAAGAATGAGACGCAAATCTCAAATTCTTTCATCTTCCACGCGTCCTTTCTCTCGTCTTTTTTATTCTCACTGGCCAGCTTCTTCTATACATACATACGTATGCGTATATATATATATATTATATATATATATATATATATATGTACGTATATACATATATATATATATGTATGTGTGTGTATGTGTGTGTGAGTGTGTGTGTGTGCGTGTGGTAGTGTTTGTATGTATGCATCTCATTAATAACAGTATATTTCTCTGTAAGTTTTCCAACAAGACAATTATTAGTACATTTCTTTATAGATACTTTACTGTACATACTACTACTACTACTACTACTACTACTACTACTACTACTACTACTACTACTACTACTAATAATAATAATAATAATAATAATAATACATACATACATACATACATACATACATACATACATAATACATACATACATACATACATACATACATACGTACATACATACATACATACATACGTACATATATACATACATACATACATACGTACATACATACATACATACAAGCATACAATCTTGAAAAGAGGAAAGCGGGTTAAGAGTAACAATAACACACTAGATAAAGCAAGTGAAATAAGAGAATTAGACCAAAACCTGGACATATAAATACTTAGTAATCAGTGAACTAAATACGGTACAACACACACAAATGAAACAGAAGATAAGAAAGGATTGCTATAGACAAGTTCGATTAATACTCAAAACAGAGCTGATTTTGAAAAACAAGATAATAGGTATCAACACTCTAGCTGTCCAAGTTTTAGGTTACAGCGATAATGTTCTTAATTCGACTTTAAATGAACTAGCCAAACTAGGCAGGAAGACAAGCAAAATAAGAACCGAATTTAGGATGCACCTCCCCAAATCATTTATTTTGGACCGGCAGAGTTGAGATCTATAAGGGAGAAGCAGGAGTGGGATTTGCAATCAAAACCACTCTGGTTTCAAAACCTTGGGAACTGCCATGTTATCATTCTGATCGTTTGATGTCTTTAAAAGTTTTTGTTAAGGAAGGTCGATATGCAGCATTCATAAGCACATATGCTCCAACTATGAATTCCTCAGGCTGAAGTGGGAGACTGTAAATATAAAAAAATAACAAGAGAAATGGTGCAATACATTATACTTGGACGACTGGATGCCATACTAAATCACTGGAAAATTACTTCCTCTCTGACGATTTACTCAAGTTCGAAACGGATGGAAACATTTTATCGAAACCCGAAATATAGAAGCAATGCGAACTCTACGATCTTTTATATTAGAAGGATATTATCATAAAGATCTGGAAATATACAAAAATATACAAAAATCGTTACAGTTATGTACACGAATAGTTAAAATACATAAAGTCACTTGTATAACAAAATCAGCATTATACAAACATGTAGCATACAACAAGTAGAACTAGGATTTCATAGGAGAAAAACGTAAGTCAACTGAATCAATAACTGTAGGCCTGTATTCTATGACTAATTGTTTTTTATTGGTCGATGGGCATCAATATAATATATTACAGATTTCATGTCGAAATTTATATGAGAAACAGTATAAAATGAGAAGCAGGTAATTAAAGAAAATGTATGTTTATGTTTTCCCAAACGGTGACAGCCACTTAAAAAGTGAATATTTTGTATAAAAGTACAAGAAGAAAAACTTCAAACACTTACAAACTGGATAAAATTCCCCCCTTTTCGCATATGTAAAGCGATCTAACGTAATACATCGTTGGACCTTGATGGACCGCCCTCACACACGATAATATATCTATGTTCAAAGTTTAGTAAGTGACGCATATAAAGATTTGAAAGTCGAGAAAAAAGAAGCCTGAGGAAGGCAAAAGATAACAATTCTTATAATAACACTCATGTGAATGATAGAAAGGTCGACAAATACGAAAGCAATGCGCATTCAGAAAAAACACCTGATCATCACAATTTTGAGATAGAACACAGCTAGATTCTGCACGCTTATTGTGAAGAATATTCTCAATACAATACACCCCACACAAAACAGTAAATACCCAAGTAGGACATAACCGCTTTCGAAATTGCTATGAGCGGTTGCAATAAAATGAAAGTTGCTGAAATATCATAATACAGAAAGTAAACTGTTTAAACAAACTAATACAATATAAAACTAAATAATTTATTTTGTTATATTTCATTTATGTTCGAAATTCATCTCGTTTAGCTTTAGCATCTTTTATTTACGATGTTTTGTGTTTCGATCAGATTGCAGATAAATATTAATCGTATGGCGTACCGTGTAGAGAAAATAACGTTGGCCGCTATCCTGGTTAATGTTTTTAAGAGCAATTATTTATTTAATTGGCATTTAAATTTTAGTGTTATTGTTGCAAATGGTGTTGGTAGAGAGAGGAACGTAAGAAGAGAATTCTATGTTTTACGGTTGCAAAAGTGTTTCATTCAAACGGCGACGGTCGAATTGACATTATGGCTGACTGCCAGTTGAAGTGTTATCCTCATTACAGGTGCTTTGGAAGATGGTTTAGGAAAATCGCTAAAAATCGAAGACAATTGCCGCCATACCCAGCTTCACATATCACTCGTCTTGTACCCTTCGACAAGAATGTATAGTCTTCTATTTATGTAAAATTGTAAGAAACACCGAGAATCGCTGACGATTTAGCATTCCTTCAAGGTTTACAAAACAAGAATTTATCTAATATTCGGAGCAACGTAGTCCACAATAACATTTAACACTGATGGGCAACCTTGTTCTTAAATTACGGCAGAAATATTTTGCATCATATATTCCGGCTCTTTACAACCTGAGTTCAAATCCCACCATGGTGAAGTCTACTCCTACCCACATATTGTTGGCATGAATAGAAATTTGACATTCTTTTAGGATGCAGTAAGGAGGAAATCGGTTTTACGGACATGTTAGATAAATTTCAATGCTTCCGTTATTATCAATGATTTCGTCTCAGTAGTTTACCTGGCAGAGGTTTGTGTGGAAAGCGATTGGCTTTACTCATGGAATCGAAGAACTAAAGGTTTTGCCGTGAGGTGTGATGATAATTTTAAATTTAAAACTGGACGACTTTTGTCTAGATTCAAGTTTCTACATCCATTGTCCTGTCTTCCATTGCCTCACACCGTGCGCACACACATTCGCACACACTCAGACATTGTCATGCAATCAAGTGGAGAAATCACATACACGAACATAGACAAGATATATATATATATATATATATGCATGTCTGTGTCGAATATATATATATATACGTATTATGTATACTTATCTATACATAATTAAACTTACGTATACACGTCCATCCACAAGCACACACAAGCACACACAGACACAGATACCCACACCCACACACACACATGCACACGCACGCACGCACACACACACACATACACGCTTAAACACAGACACAAACAACGTAATGCAATCCACAGACACAGGTCCACATACGTAAACACCCAGAAACGATGTTTACCCGAATTCAGGCAGCATTTCGTATTATACAAACAGCAAGAGAAAAAATACTACGGCCTGCAACGTCTCATGAAATGATACCCCGATATCACACGAACAGGCGCAAAAGATCGCCACTTTCCCTATTTTTCAGCAGTATACACGACTTATATACATCATATCTAATCCGCCAACGGCTGCCATGTTAAGTATCTAACGCACGACAGCTTCTCTATTTCCACCTTTCCTATTTAAACTTCGTTGTTTTCTCATATTTCCTTAATCTCTTTCCTGCCGACAATAACATTCTGAACAACAAAAACGTCTGAGATTCACAATTCCTTGTCTATTTCCCCAGGCTTTCAACGTAACTTTTATAGTTAAACCATTCTGTCATTGTGTTTGTACTTTTGAGTAGATATATGTACATATATACATAAATATGTATGAATGTATATATATATTATATATATATATACATATATATATATATACATATATACATGCATTCATACATACGTACATACATACATACATACATACATGCACAATGCGGAGTTTTAGTTCACAAGTGATCGAAAAGACTAGGTGCGCTGGGTGAGTGCTGTGACGGATTACCAGAGCTTCAAGGTCATATCCGAGACGGGAGTTATGGAACCATTGTAGATTCCGATAAAGCGGGTATGTATTTGTTAAAGAGGAAAGCAAACGCTAAGGCAGAACAAACATCTCAAGTCTTCTCTTTCGATCTCTTTCATTTTCTTTCACTTTAAGTTTTTCTTTTACTTTATCTTCCTGTACCTTCCTTCTTTATTTATTTATCTTCTTGATTATTTTTGTTCATTATATTTTTATATTCTTTATTTTATTCTTTCCTACCAATCCTTGCCAATGCGCTGTCAATTGTGTTCTTCTCCCTCTTCTCTCTGTACCCTGCCAGCTTCCCTACAAATACCTCTCCTCTTTCTATTTATTTTTTTTTCTCTTCAACCCTCAATTGCCACTTCTGCTATCATTCTCTTAGGAACCATTGATATGGTCGCACTTCTCTCTGCATATTTGCACTACGAAGACTCTAACCACACCGGGATTTTCATAGGATTGTACCTAAAAACTTATAGACTAACATACATCTACACTATCGGAAAGTTGAACTATGAACTTTTAAGTTACTTTTTTCTTCATTTCTTTATTTCTGTATCTCTCCAGCACTTTATTTCATCGCCGCGTCCTTAATCTATACATTTCACATTTTCCCTATGTGTCCCTGATGACGGGATATCCCATGTTTTAAAATATCCCAGAAACAGCTGAAGACTAGATTTTTTAAATTATAATAACGTATGTGACTATGTGACTTGAGGTGTTTATCTTGCCTTAGCGTTTGCTGTCCTCTTAACATATATATATAATATATATATATATATATATATATATATAGATATATATATATATATATATGTGTGTGTGTATATATATATATAATATATATAATATATATATATATTATATATATATATATAGATATATATATATATATATATATATATATATATAATATATATATATATATATATATCATATAAAGAAGGCTAGGTAAAGACTGTTTATGGGATTATCTAAGGTTTCAAGTCCATAAGCGCTTAGATTTACGGCGTATCACCAGATCCCAAACCTGTTGGCTTATGGCCTCTCTAGCGGTCGTCCTCTCTAAAGATCGTCAGTTTTGCCACCAAAAGGCATGCTCCGCAAATTGCTTTCTAGATTTAAAGATCGACGGAGAGTGTAAAATTTGAATTCTTTGAGAGTTCAATTTACAATCTGAAATTAACTGTATTGTGTATTCTGTCTTATATTTCTACGTAGACTCGTTACACTGAAATCTTCAATTCAATATTTCCTCTCCATTTCTTAGATCTGCTTTGATTCTTATTTATGTTATCAAATTTCTGTGTTTCTTCACGTAATCCATTTACTTTTTCAAATGCAATATGCAACATCGTCTTATCTCACCTACATTTCCCAAATATGAAATGGGAAATTGATATGAAAAAGATTAAGAGAAGATAAAAATTAAAATAAGTGATTGATGATAAACATTTACCTGTATATGTAAGTAGGTGTGCGAAAACGTCACCCAGTATAAACAAACATAAACCACTTCAAATACGTTTGCAACATACATGAATCTGTATTGGCTTCTAATTAGTGCGAACCATGGAGAAAAAAATTTGCTTAGACCAAAATGCGTTAGACCACTACAGTCAGTACATTTCTCCTGGGTTTGCAGTCAATGTGGCCCGTAATTAGATAATGTTTACTGATTTCCGATAAAAAGGAAGTCAACTGAAATTTACTTCACTTACTAGCAGTTGCTGAAAAGAACTAATGTGTTCGAAATGCATGTAGAACGTACTCTCAGTTGACAATGGTGTAGTAACACGCGTTTTGTTATAAGCGAGATTTATTATCCCCGCCACAAAGTGCACTGAAAAGAATTGTGTGTGAGTGTGTATGTGTGTGTATGTGTGTATTTGTGTGTATGAACACTTCGTTTATTAAATATATATATATTTATGAAAATAATGTTAGGTTCGGCCGGTTTATGTGATTACGCTAGGTTTCACGTCCATAAAGCGCTTACTTTACGGGTTATCATCAGATCTCAAATCTGGAGGCTTATGGCCTCTTTAGCAAGCGGCTTCTCTAGAAAATTGAGGAGGAAAGGGCCGTGCTACTCAATGTCAACAACAAGGGATTGTCGCCTTTCGGAATCAATTTCAAGTAACCCTGTTACTTCGTGGGTTCCAATAGACCAGCAGGAATTTCCTGAAATGCAATCACGGCTCGGATCGAGAGAGCTCTTTAGCAAAATTTACAATGATTGGTCCCATTTATTTCGGGGCCAGGATATTCTAGGATTCTCCATATTGTGTGTGGAAACCTGTCGTCCTACAGCTGCCATGCATGGCTGGCTAATGACGAAACGTATCTCATTTCCGATATCCTGAAGGAGGATCTGTGGTTAGAGAGGCGTTGTTTGACTTGAATGTGTTACCAGAGCAACCGATGTATCACCGTGCTCGGGTGTTGGCGATGCTGTATCTGTTGGTGTTGGCTATGCTGCTACCGATGTTGTTAGTACTGGCGTGGTTGGCATTGGGGTCATTGGGGGTGGTGATGGTGTTGGTGCCGTTACAAGTGGTGTTGATATGGTCATAGTCGTTGATAGAGTCACTGTGACTGCTGTTATAGATATCATTGGCGATGGTTCTGCTGCTATTTCCGTTAGGGAAAGCACCATTGTTGTCGTTCCTGTTGCTATTATTTTTACCGCTGGCGATGAGGCTGCCGCTGGTTCTGCTGGTTCTGCTCGTGTCTCTGCTTCTGCTACTATTGGTGCTGTTGACCCTGCTTTTCGGGCCGTGTTTGCATTTCAGGAAATTCCTGCTGGCCTGTTGGAACCCACAAGATAATAGGATCACTTAAGATCGATAGTCAAAGAGAGACAATCCCTTGTTATCGACACTGAGTAGCCAGATACTTTCCTCCTTCTCAAATTCCTTTTCGCATTCTTTTGAACCCTTAAATCACAATATTGTATTGTTCATGTTTCAGAAATCAAAAAATAAAATGCTACAGAGATTTTTGAAATTTATAAAGGTGAATGACTTGGAGAATGCTTACAGCAAAGCAAGGCATAATAAATTAATTTTTATTCAAGCAATGATTTTATCAGTAAAGCGCAGTTTCTTGCCTTCGTAGTGATTTAAAATTCTCTTTGCAGAGATTTAAATTTTGAAAAGGATGAAAAGTTTCGAAGCTTCGCCTCTATCATTTCACAGCTAATTATTGCATAATGTTCAGAGACATCCGGAAATTTACTATAAAGTAAACGAGTTTTACTTGTAAGCCAATAAGTAATCTATAAAGCTATGTGTAAAATGTTTATGTGTTAAATGAATCATTAAAAATATTACTGTTCATACTGCATCTTAATTGACATTCTTCACTCACGGTTTCTTCATAGTCTTCCCCGATATCTAGCTCAACCACAACTCGCATATGCTAATATAAACTTATATCTAACATTGCTCCCCCTTGCAAACGCACTTTTAACTGTATCAGCAAACTAGTTATATGGTTCTAGAGCGGTTTACTGTAAGTTTGGTAATAATATCCAGAATACGGAATTATATTTCAAAATTTTGCAATTCCATGCATCTATATAACTTTTAAAGATCGCGATGGCAAATTTCATTAGCTACTTCAAATACACCGAAATTAATCATGCTAAAATTTACTCACGTATATTCACCAAACATTGCATCAACTCTGGTATCCTGCAAGCAAAATAGAAGCATTTCATCTATGATATAATAACAATGCTTGCCCATAAGGTGGGATGAATAGCATGGACAATAAACAGCGCTGCAAACTCAAGCAATTCGATTTAATAGAATATCAACCCCTTTGAAACTAGCACTATTCTCCTCAGTCTTCGCCCATAACTTTGCACCAATGTAATAAATGCAACGTAGGAATCACTATTCAAGCAAGGGAATAATTCCTATTCTTTGGTAATTCATTCTAACTCATTCTGTGATAAATTGAACTGATACAATTTGTCTAATAACTCCATTGACCTGGATAAGATCTCGAATTATGCTAAGTTATTGGCATACTTTGAAATTATTTCATACCTTGCATAACATATGGGCCATTAGTCTCTCATAGAGTAAATGACTATGAATTGAATAGATTTCGAAGAGAGCTTACAAATCTCTCTCTAAAACAGTAGAAATAAAATTCAACTCATAAATGTAAAAAAAATTGTATAATATATATGTGTGTGTATATATATATATATATATATATATATATATGTGTGTGTGTGTGTGTGTGTGTGTGTGTGTGTGTGTGTGTGTGTGTGTGTGTGTTGTGTGTGTGTGTGTGTGTGTGTGTGCGCGCGTGTGTGTGCATGCGTGTGTATGTGTGTGTGCGTTTACACTTATATACGTATAGTTAGAATTTACAAAAGAACAAAAGACGAAGATGGGTGTGTAAACAACAAACATATGTATTAGTTTAACGCTCGGGAAGTGAGAAAGCCTTTTACGCTTCCAGTATATATATAATATATTTATTATATATTACAACAGAAAGGAACACAGAAATAAACAAGGAGAGGAAATAGAAAAAAAGGTTTAGTGGCTAGCGATATAACATGGCAAATGCCGGACAGAAGGGTCACCCAGGAGAGCTAGGAGAGAAGGGGAGATGATGAGGTAGTGCTGATCCCAAAACGAAGGTATGCGTGCGTGTGTGTGTAGAGAGAGAAAGAGAGAGTGACAGACGGACAGACAAACAGAAGAGGGATAGAGATAGACAAATAGATAAATAGAAATGTATACATGTATATTATATTTATTATATATGCATGTATGTATGCATGTATGTAAGCATGAATGTATGTAAGAGTACTAAATAATTCTTTTTACGATAGACACACGGCCTGAAATTTTGGAGGGTGCACAAGACGATTACATTAACTCTGGTGTGTAACTGACGTATATTTCATCGACCCCGAAAGAATGAAGGGCAAAGTCAACCTCGGCGAAATTCGTACTCAGAAAATAAGAGCGGAACAAATGCCGCTAAGCAATTTGTTCGGCGCGCATACGACTCTACCAGCTCGCCGCCTTCAAACGTATTTAATAATGAAACTTAAGTTTCATAATCGAAAGTAAGTTTAGTTTACTTAAGCTTTAACAAGTTACATGAAATTTAGATTCTAATAAATTTCTAAAAAAACAAATCATGTGTATTTTTAAATTCCAACTTTCATTCTGAAAAATGTTTGCGCCAACAATTTAAACCAACAAATGGATAATTCGTAGGAATTTTATAGCATCATTAATAATATTTCTATCTTGTATTTGGTGGGATGCAAACATTTAATTTAATTTAAATCATAAAGTGTTTTTAAATCCGATGAGCCAATAATTTTGACATCATCATCATGATCATTCATCATGATCATCATAATCATCACCATTATAATCATAATCATCATCATCATCATCATCACCGTGGTCGTCGTCGTCGTCATCATCATTTCTATAATTGTCATTGGAATACGTGAATGAATGCATGGATGGTTATGACAAATAACAGATACAAATATTATTCTGGATTTGCAGAGACGTTCAGTTTTGAGATAAATACATTATGATACATGTTCCACGTCTTTATATTTTGGGTTCAAATTTCACATTGATCAACTGTACGTTCTTTCTTTAGACTCCATAAAATATAAAACTAGTCAGATACTAAGGAGGGTGGTATCGACTAAATCATACTCTAACAAATTACTGGTTTTGTACCTACATTTGGAACGGCTTAGTTTAATAGTTTAATAGTGTGGAGGCGCAATCGCCCAGTGGACTCGCGGTCGTAGGATCGCGGTTTCGATTCCCAGACCGGGCATTATGAGTGTTTATTGAGCAAAAGCACCTAAAGCTCCACGAGGCTCCGGCAGGGGGTGGAGGTGAACCCTTCTGTACTCTTTAACCACAACTTTTTCTCACTCTTTCTTCCTGTTTCTGTTGTACCTGTATTTGAAAGGGCCACCCTTGTACACGTGTCTGTGGAGTGCTCGGCCGCTTGCACGTTAATAAATGAGCTGCCAGGTCACTGGTGCCAAGTTGTATCAGCCCTTTCCTTTCCCTTGGATAACATCGGTGGCGTGGAGAGGAGAGGCTGTTATGCGTGGACGACTGCTGGTCTTCCATAAACTGGTCAATAAATATTTGCCATTACATTTTCAATCAACCAAATATGAACCATTTTATTGCACAATGAGCCTCTATCTTTTCTTTAACTTGAAAATACCCTCTTCCCATAATTGAGAGGATTTCATGGCAAAGAATTAATCAAGGTATCTTTTTACGTCATCTTAGGCATTGAAATTTTTACCATAAAAACTATTCTGCAAAGACCTGAATAAGTGGAAATCCGAAGGAGCAATACCTGGTGAATATGGCGCGGGGTAACACATCCCAGCCGAGCTGCAGCAATTTTAGTCTGGTTCCCAAAGCATCAAGTGCTGAAAATGAACTTTCTTATCTTCCATTATAAAGGGTTACAAAATTAACACAGGTTATAGGAACATAAGTCTTCTTCAACGAAAAGATAGCTTAAACTGTGCTCTAAATGGAGATGTAGTCAAATCTTATTTTATGGACTCAACCATTTTCTAAAATAAGTCGAAATGTAAGCTACTATAAATCGGCACGAACTTTCCGGACAACCCAATATTATGGATTACTTGTAATTGCATAAATGAGTCCCAATATAAATAGTTATAAATAATTGTTAACATTACTTTTGTATTATATCAAGTATTAAGAATATAGTGATTAAGGTTTGCAAATTGGAGAAGAGATAATGATATTCCTTTAAACATCTCTCCGAAAATTTAGTGAGGTGCAAGCAAATTTTCTTTCCGAAATACGGTCCAGAGAAAAATAGTTTAGGAACCATTGTATTAGGGTCATCTATTTCTTTATATTTGGATAATTTCTCCCATTCCTTTACGGAAATATTACTATCAGTTGGGACAGATATGTGGATTAATTGGGCAGCACTAGTCTTCTTCCTGACCTTCACAACACAATTTGACCCATCAATATGTCAATAATAGGTAAATCGCTAAGTTTTGCTTAGGAATTCTCAAAGACAAGTTCCGTTTCCTGATTATATTTTACTACTGTTCTGTATATATATATATATATATATATATATATATATGTAAATATGTATTTATATATACATATCTTGTGTTTGGTGAGAGTCATTCTCTTTTAGTGCCTTATTATTTAACACACACACCGGTAAAGCTTCCATTCATTTACTTACTTTTCAATAGTCGTTGATTATGACCGTTATCCGAGCTGCGTTCGTTCTGTTTGTTTGTGCGCATGTGTATGGGTCAGTGTGTGTGCGCATACACATGTATGTATGCATGCATGCATGTAAGTGTATGCATATGTGTCTGTGTTTGTACCTGTGTCTCCTTGTGTGTGCATGTCTCTCAATGACTCTCCCCAGATAAAAAAAAAAGAATCTTTCACACCAAATCTAAAAAAGAAGTATATATATGTATATATAATACAGGGTAAAATTAATTAATATATGAATAATTGACAATTTTACCAAGCAGTTCGGTATGTTAAAAGAACCATCATCGGTAACCTTATACAACAATTCTATAATTATAAGCATAATTATAATTAGGGTTCCGCAAAAATTGCTTCACTACATACCGAAATTTAGAAATAGCTGTTAAATACTATTCCACTACCATAAGATATCTAAACCGTTGTTATTTATACTAAAACAAAATAATAAAGGACAGTGTGCTAAGCAGCTAGAAAGCTATAACAAAATATTCCCCGCAGGACTACAACATTTTCTAGTACACTATCATGGAAATTTGATAAAATTATGCTTATAATTATAGAATTTTTGTATGTATATATCATCATCATCATCATCATCGTTTAGCGTCCGCTTCCCATGCTAGCATGGGTTGGACGGTTCAACTGGGGTCTGGGAAGCCAGAAGGCTGCATCAGGCCCAGTCTGATCTGGCAGTGTTTCTACGGCTGGATGCCCTTCCTAACGCCAACCACTCCGTGAGTGTAGTGGGTGCGTTTTGCGTGCCACCCGCATAGGTGCAAGACGGAGCTGGCAAACGGCCACGGACGGATGGTGCTTTTACGTGCCACCGGCACGGGAGATATATATATATATATATATATGTGTGTGTGTGTATATATATGTGTGTGTGTGTGTGTGTGTGTGTGTGTGTATATATGTGTGTGTGTGTATATATATGTGTGTGTGTGTGCGTGTGTGTGTGTGTGTGTATAGTAAATTGTTGCTTCGTCATCTCAAATCTCCGCCTACTTTGGTTTTATTTTCGCCTGATGCAATTATATGCTTCGGGTGATTTTTTTTTTCGAGGATGTTTTGATTCAATGTCTCGGTCAGGTTAGCCCCACTTTTGAATCAGATGCTTGTCAGCCGTTGTGAGAATTTTATTTTACATCTATTTCCAGTCTGTTTGGCATATTAAAACATTGACCGTCGAATGTGTACGCGTGCCTGCGCGCGCGCGTGTGTGTGTGTGTGTATGTGTGTGTGTGTGTGTGTGTGTGTGTGTGTGTGTGTGTGTATGTGTGTGTAAGTGAAGGGTGTTTCAAATGACATTATTTCACCATGGAAATTTTTCGCCGCAAGCTAATTTCTCAGAATTGTGTTGCAGTACCTTTCTAGACTTTAGCTTCCCTGCCGACAGAAAACATTAAAATTTTTTTTTTTCAATTTTATCTTATTTTCTTCAAGTCTCATAGCTAATTTTATTAAATTTCCATGATTCACAACTGGATAATTTTGTAGTCCTGCGGGTAATATTTTGTTATAGCTTTCTAGCTACTTAACACACTGCCATTTATTATTTTTATTAGTATTAATAACAGCGATTTACATATATACATATACCATAATATGCTTCCTTATATAAAATGCGTGTAGTATATATATATAACATTAAAGTAGTCTATATATATTATATACGTATAGTTGAAATATATAACACACAGAAGCGTTGGAAAGGTGGAGTAGATAAAACAAGGGAAAACTGATGAAGGGATTGTTCTTTATGTTGCCTTTCTCGTTTCTCTGTTTCTTTCTTTCGTTTTTCGAAAAACAAGTTCGTTTTCTATGTTTATGTTTTTGCTGTACTTATTTCTCATGCTGTTTACGTTTTGTTTGACGACCTGCACCCATATGTGCATGTGTATATGCATATATATTTCTTTATTGCCCACAAGGGGCTACACATAGAGGGGACAAACAAGGACAGACAAACGGATTAAGTCGATTACATCAACCCCAGTGCGTAACTGGTACTTTATTTATCGACCCCGAAAGGATGAAAGGCAAAGTCGACCTCGGCGGAATTTGAACTCAGAACGTAGCGGCAGACGAAATACTGCTAAGCATTTTGCCCAGCGTGCTAACGTTTCTGCCAGCTCGCCTTATATATATGTAGATATGTACATACATGTATGTATATATGCATATATATATATATATTATTTATATTTTTATTATTATATATATATATGTATATATATACATACATATATATATATATACATAAATATATATATATATATGTGTGTGTGTGTGAGTGTGTGTGCGCGCGCGCTTTCTATATCTAATATAGAGGTGAGGACAAAAATCACGAAGTATAAAGATGCATCTGGTGCGCCAACTTAAGCCACATATTATGCTGACAGATTACATCATGGTTTATGTCCCATCCTATATACATATATATGTTGTTTACATAAAAACACAACACACATATACTTACATACATAGATACATACATACACACGCACACAGACATACATACACATAGTTTACCTAAATAACATGTTTGTAGTTTATATATAAAACACAGATAAGGTATATTTATATTACATAATTTGTCTACATAATGTAGTTATTCAGACTTATGTTTCATATTTCAATGAACTACACTCTTCTACACATTTATAATTACAAATAATTAAAGTAATTGCAATTAAGATAATGACAATTCATTTAAAGATGGATATGAATTCATTTTGTTTCTTTGTAATACTTGAAGACCTCAACTCCACAAAGTTACGTGCCAGAAATATTGTGGAACTATTTTTATTTGATTATATATCAGGTTTTTGTGTGTACATGGATGAAATTATTGCAACTTTTAGAAACGTTAGCACGCCGGGCGAAATGCTCAGCAGTATTTCGTCTGTCGTTACGTTCTGGGTTCAAACACTGCCGAGGTCGACTTTGCCTTTCATTCTTTCGGGATCGATAAATAAAGTACCAGTTGCGCACTGGGGTCGATGTAGTTGACTTAATCCCTTTGTCTGTCTTTGTTTGTCCCCTCTATGTTTAGCCCCCTGTGGGCAATAAAGAAATGTACTTTTAAGTCAGCCAGCAACACTTCTACTGCGCCGTATATTTCCAGATAATTTCAGCTGTTGTATTTATATTCGTTTCTCCTATCCAAGAAGGTTAATATTCATTAACACTTAAAATGAGAGAGGAGGGAACATTGAGTTATATCAAGCACAGTACATGACTTTTAATTTCATGATACTTTACTTTAAAACTTACACGGTTGTTGGAATACTTTTTGTCTCGGGAGACAATGGAGTTGCGCATAAAGTAGTCTAGTTCGGTTTTTACATTTCATGTCCTGATACATTTCCTGTTGTGGCTGTGTAGTCCTATCCTGGACAAACACTCCCTCTGGCAGGTACCGCAATTAAAATTCGTATGCTTTTAACTTTTAAACTCACTTCAAAAATAACCGTGGACGAAAAGAATTACTTTTGTTTTCATGGTTCTTTTCGAGTGAGGCATTAAACTGTCGTAGTATATTAGAAAATACCGACATTATTATAAATTTTATTTGCAAATTCGTTGTATTCAAGCGAAGTATCTAAGTTGAAAAAGCTTTGTCTTGTTTAGTATTTACTGCAATATAGAGATCTTGTAGGGCGGCGAGCTATCAGAATCGTCATCACGCCGGACGAAATACTCAGCGTTATTTCGTCTGCCGTTACGTTCTGAGTTCAAATTCTGCCGAAGTCAAATTTGCTTTTCATTCTTTCGGGGGTCGTTAAATTAAGTACCAGCTGCGTACTGGGGTCGATCTAATCGAGTGACCCCCTCCCCTAGAATTTCGGGCCTTGTGCCTAAATCAGGAAAGAATATTGAGATCCTGTGTTATGGGATGTATGCACGTTGTTATTTCTGTTTTCTAGACCGCATATTAATAAATATGTGACAGTTATAAAAACAAGATGAACTTAATATTTCTAATGAAATGCATTTGGCCACAAAAATTAATATTTGCATTTGTTTTGTAATATTGTGTTCACATAAAACTAGCAACTTCTCGACACGTAAAAGCACTTTAAGCGATCAAAATTTACTGGCCCTATGTAAATACTATTTGACACGAAAGACAAACGCGGGAAATATCAATAGCAACAACAGAAACTACAGCAACAGCAATAACAGCGCAAGCGACACAATGACAAGAACAACAACAAGAACAAGAACAACAACAATAATAATAACAATAACAACAACAACATTGAAGAGGAGGGGGAGGAGGACGGCGACGACAACGACGACGATGACAACGATGATGATGATAATGATGGTTGTGATATCCACTATCTAATTCTGTCAACCACTGCTGCCGATAATTGGAAATCATAATTCAGTAATTATGATTTATGTCACAATACTCAGATTTAATAAAAATATAAATAAGTGTAAGAATTTTGAAATCGCACAGGAAGGGTCGTCAGT
>NC_043010.1:39726267-39766267 GCF_006345805.1 Octopus sinensis
TGTCGCTACGAAATTTCTGGCAGAGTTAATTGCGTAATAGTGCTGTCTTTCTTACATACGATGCCCAGCTGACACTAATACAGTTTAGTCGACAATAACAAAAGCAAGCATTGTGCATGCGAGAAATTAAGGATATAGCGACAATTTACCCATCGCACCTTTGGAGAAGCCTTTTTCTTTATTTTTTCGAAGATTAGATTTCCACTTCTCATTCAAATACTTAAGCGATCCCCACAGTTTACCAATCCTGATATCCATAACACTCTGGGATTTGGCCAAAAGTCTTCTAATTTACTTGATCGTGAAAAAGTTTGTCATAAAGGTGCAAGGTGCCTCAAATTTATGCATGATGGTAAAACCTACGTCTTTGCTGTTATCCCTGTAGGGAACAGCGAACTGGATGATTTTCAAGAATGTGCTCTGGTGGGTCTATAAATTTGTATCCCCGCAAAGGGCAAAAGATAGCTGGAGAAATTGTTATATAACTTCAATGCTGTAGAAATGAGACCTACATTTTAACAACTATAGTGGCATTACATGCACTGGAACTGCACCTGAATTCTACAACTTGATGCTACAGAAAAGAATTAGGTCTAATCCTCAGAACACGCCTTGGAAGAATCAAAATGGCTTTCGTCCAACCTGATCAAAAGCCGACATATCAAAGGCGTGAACGAGAATATAGCAATCGCCATAATTCTCATAGTTTTCACAATGGCCTTCAATTCGATCCATCTTATATAGAGAGAAGGGATAAAGAGAGACAAAGACACATAGGGCGTTATTATTTGCGGTGCAGTGCGAGTGCACATAGTCGGATAGGTGACATGCAGCGTGTAAAGGAAAGCTTCACACAGTGAGAGAGAAACGTAGACAGAGGAGGAGGAGAAAATGGAAAAGTAGTTATGGGAAGAAAAATTTGTTTTATATAATTCTATTTAAAGTGGAGGCGCAATGGCCCAGTGATTAGGGCAGCGGACTCGCGGTCGGAGGATCGCAGTTTCGCGTGCGTTGTGCGTGTTTATTGAGCGAAAACACCTTAAGCTCCACGAGGCTTCAGCAAGGGGTGGTGGCGACGCTTGTTGTACACTTTCACCCCAACTTTCTCACACTTTTCTTCCCGTTTCTTGTGTAACGCTGCGATGGACTGACGTCCCGTCCAGCTGGGCAGAATACATACGCCATAGAAACCGGGAAACCGGGCCCATGAGCATGGCTAGGCTTCAAAAGAGCGCAAAAGTAAATAAATAAAATTCTATTTAAACTAAAAACCTATGACATCACGTGATTTGGTTGAAGCAGAAATACTGGAATCTGCGGCTGTAAATAGCCTTTGGTCTGGTACTGACATTTCTGTGATCCTTAGCACTGTAGGATTACACGCCTTTTCAAGACGAATACTGCAGCTGTCGCTAGTAAGGAATACATATAGATATACAGATATTTTCAAGAGGATTATGCGAATTTGAGTTTTTGTTATGTTGCGCTTATCCACATGAAGAACGGTGCCAGAATGGAGCCTTTCTTTGAAACGAACGTGTAAAACTAGTGTCCATGTTAACATTCATATATACGCAAAGTAAATTAATGACACGCATATATACGCATTTGTACGTTTATACGTACGTATATATAGCTAATACTCACACATAAATACAAATACGGGTGTATGTATGTATGTGTACACACAGATTTATATATATATAAAGGTATATATATAGGAACGTATACATATTTATATATACGCACAACACACTCACATTTATATAAGTTATAGCACATTGAATAAATGCGTGTCTTTTAAGTCTTAGTTGTACAAGATTAATGTGGATAGAAGGCTTTGAAAGAAGACCGTTGAGCTCAACAGCGTATATATTTCAAGTAAATTTACAGCTCTTACATTGACATATAGGGGGATAATGGGATTACACTAAAAGGGATTAAGAATAGCTGACGATCAACATGGTAATAAGGAGCCTGACATAAAAGAGATCTAATGTGATGTATTTTCGTTTCGAATGTGTGCAAGAGAGAAAGAAAGAGAATGTGAGTGTTTATCACGGCCTCTTAACCACCGGCTTTCGATGTAATAAAGTATCTATATACCGACCACTTGAGAACGAAAACGAAAATACATAAAATTACAATGTCTTTCATGCCGTGATCCTTGTTGTCAGGCGTATATGTATATATAGGTAAATGTTTATATATATATATATAATATATATATATATATATATGTGGAAATATATCCATATATCTATATATCTATATAATTGTATTATATATATATATATATGCATGTGTATTACACGAATATGTATTTACATTCGTGTTATGTATATATATATATATATAATATATATATATATATATATATATATATATATATATATATATATATAATATATATGTGTGTGTGTGTGTGTTGTGTGTGTGTGTGTGTGTGTATGAGTGTCTGAGTATGTGTATGTGCGATTTTAAAAGTAGTTAAATCGAATGCGCAGCACAGTAAAAATAACAAAAAAAAGTATAACAGAAACAAGGAAAGAAAAAGAAGCAGCAATATGCAATATTGTCTACATAATTCGAAAATTGCATTAAACAACACCAGATAATTTCGATCATGTTGGGAAAGCTATAAGACAATAATCTGAAAGACATTTATACCTACTTATTTATTGGGAAACGTATTGTATTGTCATCATCAATTCTCTTGTTGCACTATACCTTGTATGTTAGAAGGCAATACTTCAGATCTCTTTATCCTGTTTTCGATTTGTCGGATAAATTATATATATATATATATATATATATATATATATGTTTTTCTGGAAATACATAAACAAATACGAACATTGATATTCCCATATGCATGCCAAACCCAAGACGTTATTTGCGGGTGTAATTATCCAGCTTCCGCGCAAATGAAATTCTTGATTTGAAATCGTTTTATTTATTTTTCTATCTAATTTGGATGGGAAAGAGCAGATATTTACGTGACTTACTGCCTTGGCTCTCTCACGACTTGTCTTCTTTGATTCCTTCTTTTCTCCTTAATTTCCTCATTCTTTCCGTTTCCGTTTTCTTTCGTCGTGAAGAGAATAGACAAGATCATGGCCCGTTCAGGTTATCCTATGCTAAACGTATGTAATTGGTTCCTTTGCTAGGGAGCTTGATTACCTCTAGTAAAGGATGTTGGGCGTCGACGACCAGTGTTCTTCGGAAAGAAGTCTGCTAGTATACTTAGTACAAGTACGAAGTGTTAACACATTATGGGTGATGGAAAATGAATCTCGTCGAGTGCGAATAGGTATGAAGACTGAGTGTATGCTGGCCGTTACCTTAGAAAAGTAGCCCCCATGGTAGCGAGGACAGAAGCTGAATTCGCAATGAGGAAAGACAGATTGAGAAGACTAAAATTTGTAAAATTGTTGTGGATGTGTAATTTCGTGTCATTCAACTATGGGCAGGTGTGAGGTCGAAACGTGTTTTAAGCGACAAACACAGGCACACAAACATATACATACACATAAAGCATACATACATATATAGATATACATACATACATATATACGACGTGCTTCATTCAGTTTCCCTCTACCAATTCCACTCACAAGGCTTCGGTCGGCCCGAGGCTATAGTAGAATACACTTGCCCAAGGTGCCACGCAGTGGGACTTAACCCGTAACCATGTGACTGGTAACCATGCTACTTACCATACATTCACTTCTACGCCTGTGTTAATATACAGTTGAAAATTACTATATTGTGAAGTCTCCTTCGAAGAATACATTGAAAATTTCTGTTCATAGATTCGGTGGATATTTGATATAGGATGTTTGTTTCACATTCGTTATATATATATATATATGAGTTCGGAAATGGAAGTAATAGACAACTAAGTGCAATCTGTAGAAAGGTTTTCTTTTGGTGTAAATAAAAATATGTAGATGATTTATTTAGAGGTAGAAGAATGGAAAAATACACTTTTATGAGCGTGATGCAATTTGTTCAGTTGGATAACAATCAAACATACTGTATATCAAAATATTGTTATGCATCACAGGTTTATATCCCTATTACTCAACATAGTCACCACCTTTTTTAAAAGGAAGCGTCCTACCTACAAATGACAGCACTAATCCCGACCCTGAAAAACTCAGCAAGCAGTAGACAGTATTCCTTGCAGCTGTTTTAACTTCATCACCGCCATAATTTTTTCCTCTCAGTACCTCCATCATTGGACAATCGTGATGGGAATCTGAGGTTGCTGAGATTTGGTTTTACTCGGCGAATTCTTGCTTTAAGTTTTTAAAATCATTTACGGGTCTCAATGTATACATCAGATTTAACTGTTCTTCACCACGACAACAATAATACTTTGATTATCCCCCAAAACAGTAGCCATGATATTTCAGCTAACCTTCTGTCTTAATGTCATTGAACACCATTCTATTGACTGCCTTTCTGATTCTGGTTCATAACGAATCCAAATTTCATCATAATGTATGTTTTTGAAAGTTAGTTTCGTCTCTTTTACTGAGTTCAAGGTGTCCAGTCCTGTACTCATCTGGCAGTTCTCTTGGCCTCCAGCGTGCAACGGACTTTGTAAATCTATCTGTTTCAATAGTGTTGTGAGCACTAGCATGGTTAGCTCTGATGTCAGCTCATCAATGGTTACGCGCCTGTTTTTCTTTTCATTTTCTTTGCTTTGTTCGCAGTTTAGATCGGCTGCTATGAGGCATGTCTTCCAAATTTAGAATTTAGAATTATTTTGGTCAATTGAATTCTCATGTAGACGGCGGTCCCATCTTTTTTACATTGCTTTATTTGTATAAACATTCTTCAGCCTTTTCTAAAATGTTTACCAGAGTGTCTCCCTCGGCAACAAGGAACTCACTTAGTATTCTTTGCTACTAACGGAAGTCCAACGGAACAACCATTTTGAATTCAGCTCATTTATTTATATATCTGGAAACAAAAATGGATAATTAAAGATCAAATGCCTTTACATCTATTCCAAACAACACATAATTTCTTGGTTAAGTATACCTCTTAAATTCCATTACATTTTTTACTCACTCTCGGATAAATCTTGAAGGCCTTGGAGAATATTATAGTTAATAAATATGTGGAATATCTCCACAAAGCGGAAATTAAAAGCAAGTAACAGATGCACCACGAATCTGAAGCATATCATAGGGTTACAGTGAGGTAATGAGTAAGTTAGCGATTAGGTCGGGCAGGTTGTTTGTTTCATTGTACAAAGGGCAATAGAAGTGGTGGGGGGGAGCAATTTTGGCGATTGAGGTTATCAATGAGAGGTACTTCTTTTGAGCGTATCTTAGGATTTTTGTTGAAGTAGTAATTAATTTCAATGGAAACGAATATGAAACCAGAAGCAGTTAGATTCAGAGTTTGGTGTAACAAGTTTACATAATAAAGATTATTGATGACCGAGATGGCGGATTGAATTCATTTGGCATTATGAAAGAAATACTTCATACTCCTGGCTGGAATTCAGAGAAAGGAAATTCAGAGAAAGGAATTCGAAGGAAGGAATTCAGAGAAGATAAAAGTTACTCAGGTACAAAGGTAATTGGTAAATTGACTAAATAACATATTTTTCATTATTTTTGCAATAGAAAGATAAACATACAGCATTTAAGGTAAGTATCTTACATGCCAAGATGGTTACTGATATTATATACTTAAATGTGGATGTGTATATTTCGACATCATTTTTGTATGTAGTTAAGCATTTTCTGAGGAAACTGATGATATGTTCGATGAGCTGACGCTTGGCAACTCTTTCTAATGTACGGCGTACCATGAGTCAAGAGAAATAATGATGAACATATAATACTTTTGCTGATTGACAGGTAATTATAAATGTTTTTCAAAGCATTGCCCCAAATGATGTTTTTCAACATGATCGAAACTATTTGCTTTTGTGTAGGGCGACCTTTCAAATTCTGCAACGACAAAACTGGTTTCGTTGATGGACAGTACTCAGATCCTGATCTTACATAATCTTTGTAGCTAATTAGAATTGAATAATTTCAGAGGAAAATTCGGCTTAGCGAACACTGCTGCTTACCACCAAGTTCCATGCATTTGAATAGATCTACAATCAACAGTGAGCTAACTATGGATAACATGATTAATTTTAAAAACGAGTGTCTGTAGAACTAGATTATCTTATCACCTTCTTTATGATCGAGATCTGTAATTTTGAGACGTTTTCTCGGATGGGAATATATATGTTTCATATTTTAATCTTAGTAACATAGCAAATTGAAGTAAACTCTGGCTCTTTCACACTGCTAGGAAATTAGATCAGGCAGGTCAAAATGACTTCTCTAGTTTAAAAGGAAACGTCTTCTATGAAATGTCAACGGGAGCCTGTACTGAGTCATAGTTGCAACGCAATGCACAATAATGTATTGGTTCTTACGAGGCAGTAGTTTCAAAGATAGGAAAGTGCATCATCCGTGACATGTGTAACGTCAGTTCTAAACGATCGATCCTAAAGTAAAACAGTTGATTTCATTCGGCGAGGTAATATATTCACTCTTGAAGTTGGATTTCGCTTCGTTGACGTTACAAAGGAGTGTATTCCATTACTTCTGTCTGTTTCCGTTTTCGCTTTCCATTTTATTTTTGCCACTGGATGAAATATATATTTCAGTAACTGAACAGGCACACACACACATACACACATAGCCACTCAAGCAAACACATCATACATGCACACACACATATACGTATTAATTAATTATTATTTATATATGTACATATCGTATGCATCAGTATGCGTGTTTATATATATATAATATATATATATATATATTATATATATATATATATATATGTGTGTGTGTGTGTGTATATGTCTATATATATATATATAAGTAAATATATATCAATATCTACATATTTGTTTGTACGTGTTTGTGTTCTTGTGTGTGCGTGTGTATATGTATATATATATATATATGAATGTATGCACACACAGACACTCACATAGAAACATACTGACATGCACCGCATACATTTATATACATGTGAGTATGTAAACGGAACAAAATGGCGATTACATCTGGACATATGTAATTACATCGTATTAGTGTTTCCTTGACGATTATTTTAACCATATTTCGCGACCCATGCCAGGCGTCTCCTAAGTCTTCACTTCTGGAGCCCATTAATACAAGTGGTCTCTTTATACGCTTCTCTGTCGGCACATAAGGATGCATATTTTCTTTCAAATATTGGTTATTTTACTTGCAATTTATAACATTATACTTACTAACAGAAATTCACTCGGTTCTTTTCGGTTTGAACGGCAGTTTTTAACGTAATTTCTAGGTAACTAAAAAAATTTAAACTTCGTATACTGGTAGAATGTGTTTATAAAACATCTTTTTCTCTTGCCTTTATTGAGAAAATTCTATATTTTTATAAGATATTTGTTGTTTATTTCTTCAATTTCTGAAATTTCAACCAATCACTGACGTCCATTGAGGTAAACAACATTCTGTGCTGTATGAATATGTCCCTCGTTTAAGAAACAGATTGGGTCTATTTACATTTGTGAAGAAAAAAAGATACATTCCCCCCTCCCCAAACCCTAACCCTAATCCTAACTAACCTTAACCCTAAAATAGATTGAAATGCAATAGATCGATACTAGGGTCATAATTATGGGTGACAATTTCATATGACGCCGCTAGAAAAAACTGCCGTTCAAACCGAAAAGATCCACTCGCTCACATGTACAATGTAGTTTTTATATGACTATGTACAAATATAAACAAATATCACCATGTATCTTTCTATGAATACATATACATACACATTCACATGCATAATATATACGGACCGTGGAATAGATCAATAAATAGATAGATAGATAGATAGATAGATAGATAGATAGATAGATAGATAGATAGATAGATAGATAGATAGATAGATAGACAGATAGATCGATATATAGATAGAAAGACAGACAGACAGATACACAGACAGATAGAGGAAAATACTTCAATCTATTGTATAATCAAGCAGAACGAAATTAAGAGATCTTGGAAAAGTTTGATATACGAAGGGGTGCTTAACATTTTAGCACCACCTCGTGTATATGCTGAACATGGAGTCTAATTTTAAAGATTTATCTTTACAGCAACTAAACCTTGTAATCACCAGTTCGTACCTTCTCTGAAACGAATTATTTATTATAGAAGTTCTGAAACAAGGTATTGTTTATTATTATTATTATTATTACTATTATTATTATTGTTATTATCATGGTTGTTGTTGTTGTTGTTTATTTATTTATTTATTTATTTGTTTATTTATTTTGGCATTACACTGCTAATATATAACGACAACAAAATAATGGTTTTCAGAGTTTCAGATTGGGAGTTTACACACCGAATATAAGAAAGTGAGCGTAATTGTTAATATGATAAACCTGTATTAATATCAAATCGTGCTATTTTATACTGAACAATTTATTTCACTTCACGTTTCTTAATGAATTTATTATAGAGCAGATATTTCGGTGTAAAATTTACTGGACGCTGTATTATCATTCAACTGGTTTCCAGATTTTCTAATAGTTTCTCGAATTTCGGTCTGCCGTTAAATGTTATCGTAAGATCATATAAGGGATTTATCGTTTTTCATTTGGTGAATTCTTCTGGTGATAAATATCATTGGCAGATTTTCTCTTACAAATAATGTGTTATTTCCGTACGATACTTTTTTCCGCTATTTCACTAGAAATTGATATCTCATTCCAGATGCCACCATGTTTAATGACAATTTAAAATTTCTTTTGCGATTTTATCCCTGCCTTTCTCTTATTCATGGAGCCGCACTCTGCCCAAATTTAAGATTTGTGAGCAGTGAAAGTAGTCAGGACAATTGTGTGTGTGTGTGTGTGTGTGTGTTTACGTGTGTGTGTGCATGCGTGCATGCATGCGTGTGCGATAACTGAATTATTAAACCCATTCAGCAAGTTCTTATACTAAAGCATTTCGGTACTTTCCATCATGAATTTTTATTATAGTTCATAATTCCATAGATATAGCATTGAACCTAAAACTATCCAACTGCATTTATTTTATGTTTTTGTTCTACCTTTTAAGCTTGGCAGCACAATATCATTGGGATAAAATCGGTAAATATCGTCACGTTGTTTGTAGTTTTTCACAATTTTCACAGGTTTACTGTTGTGTTGTTATGAGTTGCTGTAAGACTACGTATATATCGCAATGAAAAGACAGCGAACATAATTGTATATTTATTTTGCATTCTTTATTAAAAGGAGGAACAATTCGGTATAAACATCAGTTAGTTGCTGGTGGCTATGTTGCGACGCTAGCATCGAGATTGGTGTAACAAGTTTACATAATATAAAATTATTGATGCCCGAGATGGCGGATGAAATTCATTTGGCATTATGTAAGAAATACTTCATACTTCTGGTTGGAATTCAGAGAAAGGAAACTTATTATTGCTTCGGCCATATGAGATCGTCTCCTGCTTTCATATAGCTAGAGGTGAGAAAATATGCTTTTTTGGGGAGGCGAGCTCAAAATCTCTGCTTAGATTCTCCGCAGGGTTTGCGTCTCACTAAAGAAATGCACATGAAATTCAAGGACATTTGAGGTGGTGCTGATAGATTGACAATCAGGAAAACGCATGATGTGCACGGAATCAATGTATGTAATCGTTGGGCTAACTGAAATATGATTAGCTTAATTCGAACTCGCTCCATAGTATTTTCTCTTTGAAAAACTAATGTCACAACCACTTCGCTTCATTTCACGTATTGAGCTACGATGCTTGGAAGCTCGTATCATAATAAATATTCTTGTAGACAGAAAAAATTCCATCTAAATCAATTTTCAACTGCCTGGCTTTCGAATGCGTCCAACATGTATGACCACTGCTTATATAAGATGCCCCGAATGTCTTAATTACAAATAAAGACAATTCAACCGGTAAATATTTGGATTACGTAAATATCTTTCATGCAAAGCCAACTTTTATGAACTTCCGAATATTCATAAACCAATATGGATTAAAAAGTTAATTATAGAAGATATGGAAATATTACCAAGCCTACAAGAGTAAAATCACTCACAGCAGTTGCAGGACGGACATGATGTAAGTACATCAACTATTTTCAAACCATATAAGCATAAAAAATTGGGCAGATGAATAACTTTTAATAAGAAGGGAAAATATAAAGAAAAATGATATCAAATTTTCTGTTCCATATGCAAACAATTGGATGCACATTTCGAAATTGTCCAACCGCATTGAAAGACGTAATCTTAAATAATCAGCGACCAAGAGCGAATTTACATAGAAAAAATATGTAAAACGTTTATCCAAATTGAACATGATCTGCCAAAAGAAAAAACGATCTACATGTATGGGCGTGATCTTAAATGTACTTACTGAAGAATCTGAAGACTATTCAGAAGTCTTTTAATTTCTCAGTCGTACGTTAGGAGACAGAGACACACAGACACAAAACGCGCGCACGCACACACACACACACACACACACACACACACACACGGTTAACAATGCCGTGTCTGATTTATGAACATTACTAATTAGGGGTTCTTGTTTTTAAGTCAAGTGTTGAGCATCATAGCCTGTTCAAGTAGGGGGTTATTTAACGAGTTGCATCATGGTTACGGCTGTTTCTCTCAGATTCGTCCAACGACTTTGTCCAGGTGCTATTTGAATGTAATAAGGACTTATTCTTCTTTCATTTCCTCCGAAATAATATCGAATAAGTTTGGACCGGTTGACCTGAAGGCAAAACTGTGTTGCAATGGCATTATGCGATAACGAGACCGATGATTAGAGGGCAAATGGCTTCGTAACCAATCCTTGGGTGAATTTCGAAATTGATATCGCATCATTTGGACAGTGACACGAAAATAACTTATATATATATATATATATATATATATATATATATATATATATATATATATTATATATATATATATATATATGTGTGTGTGTGTGTGTGTCTGAGTTGTCTGTGTTTGGTGCGTTTACATCCCCGTAACTTCTATAGAATAAGTACTAGGCTCAGAAAGAATAAGTCCTAAGGTCGATTTGTTCGACTAAAGGCGGTGGTCCAGCATGGTGTCGAAGTCAAATGACTGGAACAAGTGTATATATATATATATATATATATATATATGCTCAGTGGAATTTTCTCGACTTTACTTTGTGAGTTCAAATGCCAATAAAACGAGTACCTGCCCCTTCCCCTAAATTGCTGGCCTCGTCCCACGTCCCATAATTTGAAGCCATATATATGACCACGTGTGTGAAATTGTGTGTGTGCGTGCGTGTATATGTGTATGTGCTTGTGTGTGTGTGTGTGTGTGTGTGGAAAGCACTATCCATTAGGAGTTGGATTGCCATAGAAAATATCTACAAACCGCTTGAATTAGATTCTGGTATTAAACAATCCCCGTGTATATTCTATATTCGACTATTATTTTATTCCTTTATTTCTTTTTCAGTTAATTTACCGTGGCCATGCTGTAGCATCGCCTTTAGTCGAAAATATCGACCCCAAGACTTATTTTTGTAAGCCTATTACTTATTCTATCGATCTAATTTGAGAACCGCTAACCACTCACATGGCTTTGATCGGCTCGCGGCTATAGTAGAAGACCGCTGCCCAAGGTGCCACGCAGTGGGACTTAACCTGAAACCATGCGGCTGGTAATCAAGCTACTTTATTTCAAAATTGTGCTGTCAAGGCATGACATACAAGGGACATTACAAAACATGTGGGGACACATAACAATTAAAAGTATATAAAAAATAAAATGAATGACACATGAACATGAACATGAAAAAAATAAAATCAAAATATTGAAGGTATGATAACATGAATGATATCTTGAAAATAAGAATATGAAAAGTGTGTTACTCACCCCACAGTGAGTAACACCACTAGCTACTCTGAGTCCTAAGTCCACTTTAGCCTCTAGTCCAGTCCTTCTTTTTTCCGCTTTCCCCATCGCTGAGTGACAGCAATCTCGCCTCCATGTAGACGTAACCTTTTTCACCGGGGAGGGGTCTCGTCAACTTTGTGGTGCATGTGCTTTCTTCTTTTCTTTTCCTGTGGGGAAAGGGGGTGGGTGAGTTTGGTGTCTGTATAGGGAGGGTGATTGGTCTTGGGTGGGAGGGAGTTGGTCTGGAGTACGACATCAAACTCGCTGTTCTTCCTATTCTTCCTCTTCTTCCTTTTACTCTCTGTCACTATCCACTCTTACTCCTTGTTCCTCCCGTCTATCTGTTCTTCTTCCCTATTCTTCTCCGTCTCTACAACCGCTTCTTCTGTTATTTTTCTCTGCAGAGGGCAGTGCGCTCTAATGTGACTTTTCTGGCCACATTTTAAAGATCATGAGACTTTTACAAATTGAAACATTATTATTTTTAACATAAAAAACAAACCGAAGAATTGAACCTCTTACTTCCGCTCTTACAATTTTTGGACTTAATAGTCCATTTACAAATTGAGACGCTGAGCCTCTTACACACTTAAGGATCATAACACTGAGGCTTTTCAACCTCATGTCATTTTCCCTCCCCACCATCGCTTGTGCCCGTATACTCCGCCATCACCCATGGCACATTTAAAAACCAAGACGGGCTCCGAGTCGGCGTCGCCCGGCCACAAGTGATATTTCTCTTTGAGTCCCTCCAGCCTACGTATCACGGCCAACGTTATAGCCTTCACAGCTATCTGCAGAAGCCATTCGAGTTCCCGTATGAAAGCTAAAATGTTTTTCCACCTCCTTTTCTACCTCTCCACCTCTGTAGATGATCAATAATTTGTCTTCCTCTGGGGTTGAGGTAGTCAATTCTACCGTTGGCGGCACAGTTTTCCGTCAACTGTGTCACTTCTCCTGCCGGTAGCACAGGCCCTACCGACGAGGTCCTCGGACATTCCGGTGCTATGTTACCGACAGCCGGCAATGTCTCGATTTTCTTCTTCTTCCTCATTTTTTTCTTCTCACGTGGGGGAGTGTGCGTCTTCTCCGTCACCGGGAAATTCGCCTCCCCTCCCTCATCCCTAGGATACTTCGGGGAGCACCCATTATTGCTCCTCTTCATCCTCTGGCGGCCATTCTTTGAGGAGTCCTCCTCGGACGCTTTCTTTCCTTCTTTCCGTCTGCATCAACGGCTCCAGGACTTTTCTTTGTTCCTGAGGATAGTTTTTATTTATATGGCCAGACTCCAGGCACTGATGACACCTGGTGGGGAGCGACCCTCGAGAATCACCGGGAAACTGCACACGACCATCCTCAAAAAATCTGGAAAATCCAGATTATCGGCTGACATGGTCAAAACTGCTTTCGACCCCACCCAATCAGCCGCAGGCAGAATTTTGACATTCAAGAGCTTGGCTCTGCTGCCATCCATGCCCCGACGGATAGTGTCTTCTTTCCATTCGGGCTCTATTCCGGGTGGCAGCCCATACACCCAGGCTCTTGTCAACTTCCTCCTGTCATATGTGGGGAGAAACAGAATTTTCTCCCCTTCCAAGAGTTGGCTCGCAAAATCTCGAGCCACTCCAGAGGTATTAAACAGCAGCCATACCGTTGCATATTTGACACCCCTTGCAACAAACTTAGTACTTGGCAGATATTCTGCCAACTCCTTTTCAATATCCGCCTGAGAGAGCACTGTGATATGTCCTCAACACCACCGTTCTCTCATTAAAGTTTTTTTCCCCACTTGGGGACCACAGTTTGCCACTCCAGTACAGTGTTGTTTTTTTTGACATGCCTGCAAAAGATAAATAAAAATATTCAACACAAAGACCAAAATGTTAAAAAAAATGTCCAATAAAAACACCCCAAAAAAACAGAAAGACAGAGCAGAGAAAAAGAACAAAGGAAGACATTTCAATTCACGGCAACACAATTCTGCCAATCCACAAGAATACAGGTACTCAGTTCACCGTCTCAGCACACAAAAATTCTTCCACGAATTCATAAATTTTCCAAATTTTGCTATCGATGCACGCCCACCAAAACAATTCTCGCAGCTAAGTGAGTCACACGGCGCGGCCGCAGCAGACAAATGTCTAGGACCCGGTGAAGATTACTTATTCGAGAAAAAAAACCATATAGAAAAAGAAATTCTCCGCGGAATCCCTAAAAAGACAGTAGCCTACCTAGCAGTCGCGCCTTCAATGGTTCTTTAATTCAAGACGGCTTACAAGCACGTCTTGAGAGTGTTCACTCTCGTAAGTGACTGACAAACTCACGCATGCGTAACCGAGGTAAGCAAGCTTCTTACCACACAGCCACTCCTGTACCTTGTCTATTAGTGTAGTATTTTTTAATATGTTGCTTAGATTTATGTCTTTTGCATTTGCGATGACAAAATGTCACAGTATCGTTGAATTGTTGTGCACTCACATTTTAAAATTAACATGTGGCTGCTTTGACACTGTGTGAATGTATGCGAGCGTGTGTACGTATGTGTATGCGTGTGTTTTTATGCGTGTGTTGCGGAGTTATGTGGAAATTAATGTAACAGATTTTTTCCTGAATGTGTCGGGTCATTGCGTTCATGTATCTTTGCTTATATCGGTATAGTTCTCACCTACCGAGATAGATCTATCTTCTATATTTCCCCTTCATTCTTTCTCCATTACCTCTTTCTTTCTCACTCACTCTTTCTCTCTTACTCTGTCTGCTGTCTGTCTGTCTGTCTCTCTCTCTCTCTCTCTCTCTCTCTCTCTCTCTCTCTCTCTCTTTCTCTTTCACTTTCACTTTGTGGCTGTGTTTCACTCTAGCTGAAGGAAACTTTATTGGCCAAGATAACTTGCTGCTCAATTATTTCTGGTAACAGTAACAGGAAATACACATACACACACACACATACTCATACATACATACACACACACGTGCACACACATACACGCACTATCAGAGACGCAAAATCAGACCCGCACACACATACACATGCATACACACACATGCATATACAAACATCAACACACGCACGCATGCACGCATTCACTCATACACACATTCAGACGCACCGCACAGAAATACACATAAACACACTCACACATTCCTACACACACATGCACACACATAAATACACAATCAGACACGCAAACACAACCACATACATACAGAAAGATGCAAATAAACAGACACACACTTACTCATACACACACTCACACACAAATATCCACACACGCACAAACACACTCATTAACTCACTCACATACGCACACACAGATATTCACTTATTCACACACACACATAAATACACACACATACACAACGCGCGTGCGCAGTCACCCGATTTCTACGAGTTAGATGCCAAGTTGCGACGTATTGCCATTATTTTCCTGTGATTAATTCCAATTCATTGCCAAACGGATTGTATCTATAGTAGAGAAGCAAGGCTGTGTGTAATTTATTTCTGTTTTATCATTTAATTACTTCAAATTAATTTTTAATTAAGGTTATCAGTGTTATTGTGATGTTGATGTTATTGATTAACGGCAGATCAAGAGTGATCGAGAGGTATTTTATGTGAATGCATTCGAAGCATGAAGATACGATTGAGTCGAGGCGTATAAGGGTGCCTTCAGAACGCCGCTGTTATGCCCCCAATTATTTTTTTATGTTCTGTGCAACGCTCGGGTGTGATTTAAGGGTGGTACCAGGACAAACCATTACATACTGGGTATTTGAAGGACGGTCATCTTCAAAATTAACATTGTAATCATTCCTGATGATGGTGACGATGTCAAGGATAATGACGTCGATGAAGATCAATACAGTTAACAAGATGATGATGAGGAGGACGGTCAGGGGTAGAAGGAGAAGGAAGAGGAGGGAGGTGATCTTATCATGATGATGATGGTCATGGCAGTTGTGGTGATTGTAGTTGGTGTAGGTGCGATGGTCACGAGAAAGCGGAGAATGATAACATTGTAAATGATGACAATGACATCGATGTCCCCAAATTGACAGGCTACAATAAGGACATATATGCAAATAACGATATTGATGATGAGGAGAAATATGAAGTTGATGATGATGATGATGATGATGATGACGACAACGTCGAGGATGATAATGATGACGCTGACGATCATCGTGTTCCTTATGTTCTTCATCAATGTTATGATCGTGATGGAAATGAGCATTGCAACGAAGTATTTTGTTCTATATATTGTAGGTCTTACCCTTGTGTATATATGCATAAGTGTGTAACTGTGTGTGAATGTGCGTATATTCTGGTGTGCATGTATCCTTGAGTGTCTCAGGTTTGTTTGTCTCACTTTCTCCATATGTGTGTCTATGTTTCTATGGATGTATATACTTATAGTAAATAAATTCTATGAAGAGATTTTCTTTGAGTGTAGTCAGAAATTATATAACAAAATAGGAAAACGCACACAATTTATAAATTTTTGATATACATTCAAGAAGAAAGTAGTAACATCGTCTACCACTTTCGCGTCTCGATAATCATGACATTGAAATTGGTGAAAATATTATTCACAGTCTTTAGAACTTTCTGTGTGTTGTTCTGTAAATATTACTATTATTATTATATAACTGTTCAATATTTGGGAGACTGAGGAAACTTTCTACTGCTATTATTATTATTATTATTATTATTATTATTATTATTATTATTGTTATTGTTATTGTTATCATCATCATCATCATCATCATCATCATCATACTCATCATCATAATTATTATTATTATTATTATTATTATTATTATTATTATTATTATTATTACTATTATTATTATCATTATTATTATCATTATTATTATTATTATTATTATTATTATTTATTATTATTATTATTATTATTATTATTAAGGTAACTGCTTGGAATCGAACTCAGAATCTTGGGGATGTTCTCTGTTTATTATTTTAACTGCATCCACCAGGGGGAGGTGTCCACAGTCGGTCTACCCTACTAAATTCGCTGTTTTAGTTATGCATTAATACAAAACTAATAGTTAATACATCCATTTAACGTGTCATCGACACTACTATTTTCTGTAGTAGGAGTAAAAATATATGTATTTTAACCCAGAACCCCACTCTGAGCAGCAGATAACTGGATACCACTGAAATTAGGAGACCTCATTTTCCAGAAGCCCTCATTCAAATATGATCTTAATCTGGGAATGGATACATGCAGACGACACGTCCATTAGCTTTAGCAAGAATTATGTGGAACGTCCTCCTCAGTATGAGGTAAAATCAGATTTGAGAAGCATAATTACTCGTTTAGGAAGGGCACTCAATACTTTTCATTGTAGTTGTGATTCGGTAGGAAGCAGAATTGAAACGGAAACCGGGTACGGCACCGATCACCTGAAGCAACAGAGGAAAAAATTAGGATGAACATGTAGCTGCTGCTGCTGTACACACACACACATATACATACACACGAGCGTGCACTCACACACAGTCACAAACAAACATACACACGCATATATATATATATATATATAAAGGGGGAGTTTACGGACAAAAAACAAAAGACGAAGACATGGGGTGTACAAAACAAACGCTCAGGAATGGAAAAATCTTTTTTACCTTTTGAGCCTACGCTCTTCTACAGTAAGGGACACAGAAGAAACAAGGAGAGAAAAAATGTATGTAGTGGCTAAAGATCTATCATGGCGCCTGACCACACACACATATCTATATATCTATATATATATATATATATAATATATATATATATATATATATATATGTGTGTATATATGTATGCATATATATATATATGTATACATATATATATGTATGCATATATATATATATATATATATATATATATATATATATATATATTATATATATATATATGTATGTATATATATTATATATATACCCACATACATCCCTACATGCATACATACATACATACATACGTACATACATATATACAGGGAAATAGCTGTAAAGATATAGGAACAGAGAGCTTACTGTGCCATGGGAGGAGAGCATTGCTGAGGCCCATTAGCAGAAGCTGTTGTGCTATGAAGAGCTGGTAGCTGAGATACGGGTGAAGTGTTACATCTGGGAGCTGGTTGCTTTCGAGGTCGGCTGCAGGGGTTTCCCGGCAGCTTCTGATTGCAGCCGGACGAGAAATGGAGCACTGTTTTCTACTACATATATACATACCTAAATAAATACAAACATACATACATACATACAGACATAAATGGAAATAACTGAAAGGATACCTGAACAGAGAGACGGAGTGATAATGTGCGTGTGTGTGTGAGAGAGAGAGAAGGGGAGAAAGAGAGAAAGAGAACAACCATATATTTAGTTCCATTGAAGTTGGAAGCTATGAAACAGAAGCGCTGCTACAGACGTTGTGTGCGAAAAGAAATGAACTATGAATTATAAAATAAAACCCCAATGGTTGGCGATATTGCACATCGGCTGTATGTAAGCAACCTAGATTCGTTAAAAAGAATTTCAGTTTTATTCTTTGACTCGAGGTGTAATACAAATTATTAGAGTCTCTTCTACTTGGTACTAATGAGAAAATGGCATGTTAAAGACATTCTGTTCCACATTCAATTTTCTCATTGTAATGAACAAATATAATAATTAGTTTGACGCACATCAAGGTATCCCCTTCATATGTCACGGGTAATTGCAGCTTTCTTCTTCAGTTTCGTTTCACATCTATTTCTGTGTTTCTATATTTAGTTTCTGGGTAACAACAATAGGGTTGTTAATGATAAGCATAAGAAGAATAGATAAGTTAGCTATAAAATATCTCTCATTATTGAGTTTCCATTAGCAATTAAATGTAACTCACACTATTTATTTCGAAACATGATGCTGAAATAACTACATTGTCGCTAAACAAGCGTTCAATCCTTTCGATTTGTAAATAAATTTTTTCTCTTAAATTATAACCTACTTAAGTAAAAACAAAAAAAATACTTTTAATAACATAGTCCAATTCCAGACAAAAAAAAGCGATCGTAATGAATACAAGGTTATTGAGAGTAGTGAGGAATTTCGGTTAATGGATCGTAGCTGTTCATGAAATGTTCCTGCGAGTATCTGGAGGATCTGTTAGAAAAGTCGCTAAATATTTCATATCAGCTCCTACCGTCTTAGAAAGGAAGAACAGATTACACGCAATGATCGGTGATATACGAAATGGTGGTTAAATTCAAATCAGGTGGCGTTTAAGCACAGCTCATGCGGAACATGAGAAGTATAGGGTGAGCTCGGTTTAACAACCGACAGTTAATCTTCTGTTTGCTTATATCGAAGCACGTACTATTTGAAGCAGACATTACTTTGCTTTCCGAAAGGATGACACGTGTGCATCAGTTAGATTAATCGTACAGTTATGGGAAGAAAGTTTGCAAAACTTGTTTGTATTAGTATTCTCCCTCTCACTAACACATCAACCTAAATCAGACCCTCACACTTATCCGATATATAAGAAATTATTATGACAGTTGTGGGTAGAGCTAGTGGTCCCTTCCTGACAAACTGATGGTGTATCAATTCGAAGACCAACCTTTCTCTAATAAATGCTGTTAGATACGCTTAATCGTGGCGTTATTTACCTCTTTCATTCCATAAGCATTTGTAGGAGTTTGCCGAAATTAAGTTTATATCTACAATGTATTTTTTATCATTTATATTTTTAAAATTTATGCGTGCGCAATTTATAAACTGAAAGTATTTGTTAATTTATCTTGGTAATATGTTCTAGTTGAGTAGGACAACGGAATCTAAATAGTATGATCATTTTTTAATTTATATATTTGCTGTAGTTGGGCCTGGAATTTTAACATCGAGAACTTTCATTGCATTAGAAAAGTTGATGCAAGAAGAATGAAAACACACTAGCTACACTCATGGGAAGGTGGTGCTATATTATAAATATCAAACGGATGTCTAATAAAACTATTCCTCACATACAATAACAGACATACCAACAATTCTGCATACCGCCATCATCAGCTGCCCCATGGATATCGTTATGGTTTCAACACCTGGGCAGTACCTTTCAATCTGGCGGTGTCAACAGCATTAAAATAAGTGTTGTTTGGGAACAGATAATAACTTAGATATCACCACATTCATTTAATCTTAATTCTAGAAATTATTGCAGTAATTCCTAATTTTCTATACACCTAGCAAACTTAGGGTATTTTCGCAACCTCAACGAAACTTTTGAATATAAAAATGCTGAGAACAATTTCAAAGAAATTATTCACAGTAAAATTAATGAAAATTATAATCATAAAATTCAATCACTTGCTTTTCTTCTTCACCTTATTAAAGCAGGACTCATCAAAATGAGAAATACTTTTATTGGTTGCAATCCGCAGGTCTGTTTGTGAGTTCAGATGTCACCTGTATTATTTCTTGAACGAATCTATTAGTAAATGGGCCACCATTGTTTCATGCACAGTAAAAGTTACAGATCCTGCATCGCCAGCCTTCTCTTCAGGTTAAGTAGAATTTGAGACATTGCCATTTACAATCCTTGTTCAGCAAAGAAATGGCTTTTATTTGAAGCCATTCATCTGTTCACAAGCATCATATATCTTTATCCCCTTTCGATACAGTGGAAAACTAAGGTACTTCATATGAATTAAAACGTCAACCATGTAATCCAGGATTTAGTTGTAGTGCTGTGATTACAATGCTGCAATTAGATGACATTCATACTCGTTCGAAAATCTTAAATTTCTTCCTACTTTTCGAAGAAGCGGCTGAATACATTTCTTCGTAACAGTTATTCTTGTGGGAAATCAGAATTGCATTCTCGATTTGCGAAAGGAAAGTGAATTCAAGATGCAATGCTTCAAAGTATCCCCCATCAACTTACTGGGTTCCAAAAATGTCTCAAAAATGGTTCGATTTCCAGTCTGGAATGTATTTTATATGTCATAAAATTAGTTGTATTTCTGTGACCATCAGTGAACACAAAACAAATGAATTACATATATGATATTTGGAAAAGAATTTTGTTACCAAAATCATCACATCCTTTGCATAAGAGCTTGTTTTCAGATCTTTATAGAACAAGAAATCTTTCTTCATAGCACGGCATTGGTATAACTCATTAATCTAATTAGCCAATTATAACAAATGTGATTAGATAATACAAGTGATTAGAGATTTTCAGACACGTACATATGACACCTGAGATGACTTCTAAAATTATTTTCACTCAAAATAATAATTCGGTTCTGAATATCATTTGACAGACACCAATTGAAATTTTATTTTCCATTATTCAAGCGGAGTATTGTTGCTTTTTCCAGTACACATAAGGTAATGAAATTTTCTACAATTGTTTAGAAAATCTAGGATTTAGAGTGGTTATATACAATTTGGTGTGAAGCAAAAAGTACTGACACTTCAACAGAATCATTTTAAGGTTTCCTCTAGTATTTAAGCGAAATCTTTTGATTTTGCTCGATCGAATATCATGTACTTGAACATCAGCTGAACCTTCTTTTGTAGCATGTTAAGCATCATATTTAATAATTTGTGTAAAATGATAACCCAACAGAGGGTTTGTTGCGAGCAAGCAATTCTTGTACAAATAAAACCAAAGCCGATATCGGTATTGTTTCATTTCCATCTGCTTTAAATACTAAAGAATTAAGGTATGAAGCAAAGAGACTATTTTAATTTATCTTTACATAAAACCTCCTAGACAGATTTTTTGTTCAAGTATTGCCAATAAAGAAATAATTAATAAAATTCAAACTATATGCAGTGCGATATATCGAAGATCTGCAGTAGATCAAGATTTCATCTCGGCGTCTGTGGATTCAAACACAAACAGACATACACAAACACTTAATTACACATGCTCACATACGTGCTGGCGCACGCATTCTCCCGAGCACACTGTTTACGGTCCTGTTATATAGGTACACGCAAATGTCATGGTAAGTGAGCTTTTAATCTCCTACACTTCCATAACTATCCAGCCTACCTTTGTCACATAAACTAGGAGAACGTCTCACACACAACCTGTTTCTCAGTTTGTTTCTTAGCAAAGCTGTTCAGAAAAAAAGCATCTAGCTTCCAGCATTCATAGCCCTCGGGTACGACAGATTCCTTGGCCCTAATTGCCCATCTCACTCACTCAGCATTCTCTCGCCATCTCTCGCCATTCCTGAAGTAAATATGCCATTTCTTTTCTGTAGATTTACATACAACAGATGTTACACAGACATGTAGAATATAATCTTTTATCTTTTACTTGTTCTAGTCGTTAGAGTATGGCCATGCTGGGTCACTGCCTTGAATTTTTAGTTGAATGAAACAAAACCAGTACTTAATTTTGTTGAGCCTGGTACTTATTCTACGGTATCTTTTACCGAACCGCTAAGTTACGGGAACCTAAACTCATCATACGATGTGCTTCTTTCTGTTTCCGTCTACCAAAGCCAAAACTAGCCACATGGCTTTGTTAGGCCTGCGGCTGTAGTAGACGACTTTTGCTCTAGATGCCACGCAGTGGGATTAAGCCAGGAACCATGTGGTTCGGAGGCAAATTTCATGCCTCACTACTACGCCTACATTTAGTTATATCAACACAAACCCTTTTCATGCATTCATAAATTGCACATTGATTGTATGCTTCAACATGTGAATTGAGAGTTCTTACCATTAACCAATAAAGAAAACACACTTTCTCTTCATGTATTTTATTATATTGCATTCTTTTTTTTTATTTTCCGTTGCAGCCATAGATTGATACCCACATTTATAATTCACTAAATATCAAATATAAACCAAAATCACAAACTAGTAATTTTAATGACTGCTAAAGTCCACGGAAAGTAATTCCTATTACTTTGTTGGAATTAGTCCTTTGATATGATATGTGTAAATTAATTCAAGAATAGTACATCAATGGCTGTAGCAATCATATTTGGTCGAAAATAGTTTTGCATCACCGGATTCTACTGCAGCATATATTTTGTAAGAAATGATTAAAAAAATTACATATCTGACCATGCAAGGAGAGTATGTTTTTTTTCCGAAGGCGCATAGTTTCGTACTTATATTTTTATATTCATAATCCTTAAACAGTGAGCTAGATTCTTGAGATGGGTGGTACTTTTTCCTGCTTCATCAATGTACATAGATTAACAATGTTCCATTCGAGCAACTAAAAATAAATAATAGTGGTCCCTGGAAATAACCGCTCGGCAGTGATAGCAAGAGAGAGAGAGAGGGGGGGATGTAGCATTCCAAAGAGAAATGTACTTTCAATCTAAAAACCTTTAAAATTTAGATTAGCTCCGGATTCATGAACCTGATTGCCTGAAACTGAAGGAGAGAAAAATCCAGACCGATGAAACAACACTGAATTCAAATCCAGTGAAGATCGACTTCACGTTTCAACTTTTCGCTATCGATAAAACAAATTCTTTCCAAATTCTGTTCATCCTATTTCTGGATTATTTCTCTTTCACCCTTCTTCAATATCTTTCTTACAATAAACTAGGGTGATGGCGTCAAGAAGGAAATGCTCACATGGCAACGCCATTCATCTTTCCACCATTATTTATTGTTTCGCAAACAATGAAATATTAATATACTAGTCAGAAACTTTGGTGGGAAATTGGGCGAAAATTGGAAGTCTGGGATATTAGTTCGAGATTAACCTGTTGTTTATTGCAACGTTAGCTATTCTTAATGAGAACAGACCATTCAATAGTTACAATTCATTTCTTGTAGGGTGTACGATATGTACACGATAAGGTGTAAGAAGCTGCAGACGATATAATGCCGTCTCAATGATTTGTTTCTGTTCATAATTTTACTCGATACACCGTCGTACAGCGGTGGTCGGTTACATCGATATGAGTACGTAAGAGGCACTTTTTTTTTTATTGACTCTCATGAGCTGAAGAAGAGGTTAACTCCAGCAGTATTTGAACTCCGAATGTAAAAAGACGGAGACATGTCAATAAGCTTTTTGTCAGGTGCACTAAAGATTTATGCCAGCTTACCTCTTTAAAGTGATTGCTCATGGCAAAAAAAATGAGGGATTCCCAGTTTCGATTCCCAGACCGGGCGTTGTGAGTGTTTATTGAGCGAAAACACCTAAAACTCCAGGAGATTCCGGCAGTGGGTGGTGGTGATCCCGGCTGTACTCTTTCGCCACACTTTTCTGTCACTCTTTCTTCTCTTGGCCTGCTCGTTTGAGGGTTAAAACGATGCGAAGCGCATTGTGACCAGCGATGTGTAGCAATATCTGATAGCCTGGTCGATCACGGTGATCACAATGATGATTTGTTTTTAGATAATAAACTTCTCGAGAGAATGAAGGCATCATTTGATCGAAGCTTAGGAAACATCCTTTATACAGTTTCCTACACTTTATTATCTTTTCAACACAAGTAATTTCATTGCTTGAATTCTTGTACTGCCACATATAAAACTTCCATTATAAAATTCATCACCATCACTTTGGGACATTTTAAATATTGGCTATATCATACAGAATTTAGGCTAAATAATTTTAATCTTGTTATTCAACTCATTAAACAGTAATATAAATGCTGAATTGAAAACATAATACATTAAGATATATTAATGAATGATAGGGTGGTCCATTGTACTTTTAAAACCAGGCAATCATTAAACAATGAAAGATTTTTTGAATCTTGCATTATAAACAGAATATTCTGAATTATGGACAAAGTGGTAAAATTTAAAATCGATAATTCCATTTGATTCTTCAATTAACTTCGATACGTCTTCTGCTTTCTGTTGGAATTTGCATAACAAAAGTTATGCAAAAATCTTACAGGACGTAGCTGTCGTGAGCGTCTATCAAATACAAAATCAGATGAGTTAATGGTGTTCTTACACGCCCCAAATGCTATTTGAATACATAAATACATGTACTTTCAATTCCAAGATGTCAACTGAGTATCATGAGAATAAGAATAATTGTAATTATCATTTTTATCATTATTATTGTTAGTATTATTATCATTATTATTATTGTTGTTGTTGTTGTTGTTGTTGTTGTTGTCGTTGTTGTTACCAGTATGCTTAGTTAATTGAGTAAACACACTACTCGATATAAAGGATTATTAGAAATACTTGAAATTCTTTATTCGCACACAACTATGCAATTAGATTAACTCCAGGATGGTAGCGTTTAAAGCAGCGTCTTGTGAGTAGCTAGAAATAGTACATTTCCAACATACAACAGAAAGATCTAAAAGCGAAGATGGCAACATCAAATACTAAATCTTACTGAACTGTCTAAGTATTGAATATTCGCGTGTGTTTTTACGTTTAGTTGTAATAATTAAGTAAAACCAAATAGACAGATTTTGAAACAATTCCATACGTACGTTCCAAGTTCGCGTAAAATATATAAGGCCATGCCTCCATTACTTAAGCTTGGAATGTATGTATTAAATGATTTCAAAATATCGCTGTTTTGTTTTGTTTTGTTTCATTATTGCAACTGCTTGGCTACGATGCTGGATCAAACTAACAGATCCTTGATTCCGTTTATGTCGATAATCTAATAACGGTCTTGGCAAAGCTTGTTACATTCGACTTGTGTCGAATATTCTTGTACGGTGCACCACGTAAAGTAGCACCACACACACGTGCGCGGAGACACCCACACACATACACACACATATATGTATATGTAAAGGACTTGAATCTAATGGAAATATACGCGTATTTCTGTAGCCACTCAAATCTTTCAACCCACCTAGGACCTTATATATGGGTGTGGTGTGTGTGCGCACTGCGTGTATGTGTGCGTGCGTGTGTACGTGCGCGTGTGCCTACCTCTGAGTGTGAGTGTGTAGATATATTTATATATATTTATGAAGTTCCCCAAAATAGCTCTCACAATTTTAACTACGTATATAATCTGGGAGCAGATGGTCAATCTGTGAACAAGTGAAGTAGAGAAGATATGTCTTTGTGCAGAGTTCTGATCTAGGGCTACAGAAATTTGACAACACTGAGACATAATGTAATCTCGAGCTTTCATCTTGAATCAAGAGTAACCTCGAAAATAAATGAAGCAAATTTCTGATTCTTGTCTGTAATGTTTGCGGATTTCTAGTGGCAAATACAAAACTGTAGTTTTCTCCCTTTACAGACACATCCATATGGTCATGTGTTACAGTGAGCACAGCATTCCTCTCGTGCTTAATATTTTCGAATTGCATTTGTTCCGTGATTGGTCTTTTGTCATTATTTTCAGTTTAGAACAGCGTTTGTAAACCACGCTCTATGTCAAGTTTTCGACCTTACCATTCGAATGATTTCGTAACACAGGGAATATGGTGTGATGTTTTGGGGTAGGTTGCAAAGACGATCTGAATATTGTCATAGACCCTTACACAGAGCACACCCATATATAAAAAAAGAGTTGTGCGTTTGCCCTACTTGTATTCACAATCTACACGACGAACAAATAGGGTTATATATATATATATATATATATTGGAAAAGGATGCGTGTCGTTCGATCATATAATAATATAAATACTATATAAATATATGCATATATACATACATATATGTACATACCTACATATATATGTAAATATACATGCATATATGGGCACAGGACATTAAAAAAAACGTTGGACACAATAAGAAACGAGACATACATCATAAAGAATATTCCCCTTCTTAAGTTGTCCCGGTTTCATATACTACACGTTTCGAAGCCAATAATATATATATTACCATTTGGGTACATTTGTATAACATTTATTGTGAAAAAACTGGAGTAAATTATCCTTTACGTGAAACCCTACAAGTGTCATTGAAGAAAGCCGATAAAAATATCGCAGAGAATTGAAATGTGGTATTAATGAGAAATTTCTTTCTTTTCCTCGGCCGTTTTCTTTAACTCCCGAATATTGAAATACAGAGACATAGATCGAGATACGGACAAGCAGATAGAGCTATCAGCAGATAGAGTGAGAGGGAGTGGGGAAAAAGAGAAAGAGAGGTCAATTTTAATGTTGATGGGTGCAGTAGCTTTTTATGACATTAATTTCTGTTTTTTATTTCTCCTGTAGTTATTCCTTAAGCATTTTATTATTCTCTCTCTTTTCCTGTCTCTCTTCTTCTCTCTCAGTCTTTCTGGAATAGTGGACCCCCCCCCCAAAAAAAAATCGAATAAAAGACGCACGACAAACGGAAAACTATAGATAAAAAAGAGAGCCAGGGGTCTTTCAGCGATGATGGCGGTGTGACATATTAATTACTTTTTCCCTCTCTCTTTCTTTAGTCTTTCTATATTACATCCCCCACACTCTCTCTCACACACACACACACTCACATACACACACACTATTTCCTTATCTCACTTTCCCTTTTTCTCTTTTTTTTCTTCCCTCTATGTGTGTTTCTTTTATTCTTCTCGAATATTGGAATAGAAAGTCTTGGAGAGATATCTGAAGAGAAAAATATTCAGGCATAAATTTTCTTAGCAGCTGATGGTCTAGAAAACCATTACAGACACCGCGAACAGCTCAATTTATTTCCGTTATTGAATTAAAGGTATATCCTTATTTTTATGAGGACTCCTGCGAAACATCTGTACATTGTCACAAATAAGAAAACTAGCAATTTGAGACATGCAACTAACGGAGTATAACAGTTCATTAGATTATTTTTAAGATAAGAACCGTTTTATTATCCTCACCTTACACATTGATCCCGTAGCTTTGGCTGAGTTATAAATTTCCATTTGCAATGTTTCTGATTAGCTGATATTAGGTGGTGGCAATTTTTTTAATACGAAATGCGTGTGAGAGACTTTTTTAACAACATACAAGGCAAAAGGAAACATTATAGAGTCAGAGGTTTACTCTCAGGTAATCATGCATTTGGATTATAAAATTCAATAAGGAAGTTGATAGTTTTCTCATTGCTTCCCCCTCTCTCTCTCTCTCTCTCTCATTCATTCATGTACCAACGTATGCATGTACGTTCCATACATGCAAATAATTACCTATCTATATATCTATCTAATTTCTGCCTCCGTCCCTGACTCTCTCTCTCTCTCTGTATATATATATATAATATATATATATATAAGTATATATATATTATATATAAGTATATATATATATATATATATATATATATATTATATATATATATATATATATATATATATATATATATATATATATATGTGTATATATAGGCGCAAAAGTGGGTGTGTAGTAAGAAGCTGGCTTCCCAACCACATGGTTCTGGTTTCAGTCACACTGTATGACAACTTCGGCATTTATCTCCTACTGTAACCTCGGGCCGACCAAAGCTTTGTGAGTGAATTTGGTAGACGGAAACTAAAATAGCCCGTCATATATATATATATATATATATATATATATATATATATATATATATATATATATATATATATATATACATATATCACTCTTTACTCTTTTACTCTTTTACTTGTTTCAGTCATTTGACTGCAGCCATGCTAGAGCACCGCCTTTAGTCGAGCAAATTGACCCCAGGACTTATTCTTTGTAAGCCTAGTACTTATTCTATCGGCCCTATTTGCTGATGAGCTGCTAAGTTAAGGGTGCATAAACACGCCAATTTTGATTATCAAGCTGTGGGGAGAACACAGACGCAATCCTCGCACGCATGCATGTATGTATGTATGTATGTATGTATGTATGTATGTATGTATGTATGTATGTATGTATAAACACACACACACTGCGGGATGGTTATTTTTTATTGCCAAATAAACACACACACAATATTTGTTTTGTTTACTCGTTTATTACTGTTCTTAATTTATTATTTTAACGCCTACCCGGAAATCTTTCGTCACAAGGCCGTGACCACTTCAGCGACACTTTTCGTTTTCGTATGCGTTCTTGCTCCCCTTATTCCATTCTGTTCTTCTAAGATGTGTAACTTAATATGCGCATCAGCTCGGCATTATCTATTTACTGCCGACTGAAACTGCGCTTGCGTGCTGGGACATGTGTTATTTTCTTTGAATTATAAGTTATTTAGTAACATCGGTTACTGATGAGAATTCGCCTGGTAGATAATCTGATTTGCTAAATTACCTCTTAAAGGGTAGCAGATATTCATATTTGCTAAAGAAATTTGAAACCTAGGTATAACCGCAAAAGACAAGGTAAAAGTTTTTATTTTTTCATTTCCTTCGAAAATTGCGATTAAATTGTGGTTTTGGCCGTTTTGGCTGCTTCTTCTAGCATGTAAAAATTACCTGTTAAAGGGTAGTTTTCTATTGTGTTTAAATGTACACTATTTTGAAAAGAAGTATATATATATGTCCCTTTTGCTGTCCTGGTGTTCGTATGCATTCGATCCTTCTTCCAGGAAATCTACGCTTCCAGCTCAGTTTTTCTTGGAGGGCTGGCCGTGATCTAGTAATCTCAAGATTAATCAGCCGAAATTACTACGATGATCCGGTTCTTGACTGAAGACTGAGGGGTTCGAATGTCCTGTCCATGTTTATTGTATCGTCGTCTATGAGTTATACGTTCTTGTCCATGTTGTATTTTTCTACATACCTTAACATATATTCCAGGCGCCCCGTACCCCCTTTATCATTAATGTGAACACATATTCTTAATAATTGGTACGACTCTCTGTTTGTCTCTCTCTCTCTCTCATTTTTACTTTCTCTCTATTCATCTTCTCTTTCCTCTGATCCTTTGGTCTAGTCTTCCACTACCCTCCTATTTCTTTGTCTCGCTCTGCACTCACAGGTCATTCTTCGACACCCATCCCTTCTCCTCTCTGATTCCTTCTTCTCTCTCTTCTCTCTCTTTGTTGCGTTTTGTCCCCCTTTTCTCTCTCTCTCTTCCTTTGCTTCTCTGTCTTTTCTTTTCCCTCTTCTCTGTCACGTGACTGTTGGCCGAAATCTGCCTTTCAGCTCCTGACCCTCGTCGTGTTAACATCGTTGTTCTTCGTCCGCCGCTATAAAGGCTTTTTCCAATGCGCCAGAGAAAAAATTTGTTTGCTTGTTATCAGTCGTAAGACACTTGTTGTTTTCACCGTTAATGCTTCTGTATTTCATGTTTCTGTATTCCATTATTGTTTTTTGTTTTTTTTATATCTGTCCCTTTTGCTGTCCTGGTGTTCGTATGCATTCGATCCTTCTTCCAGGAAATCTACGCTTCCAGCTTAGTTTTTCTTGGAGGGCTGGCCGTGATCTAGTAATCTCAAGATTAATCAGCCGAAATTACTACGATGATCCGGTTCTTGACTGAAGACTGAGGGGTTCGAATGTCCTGTCCATGTTTATTGTATCGTCGTCTATGAGTTATACGTTCTTGTCCATGTTGTACTTTTCTACATACCTTAATATATATATATATATATATATATATATATATATATATATATATATATATATATATATGTATATATATATATAAATATATGTATACAAAGTGTTTCGCTCATCTTCGGTCTATGGGATCCGCTCACAGGACTTTGGTCGATCCAGGGCCTTTAATTTTCAAAATCTCTTGTTTGATATTAATTGGTAGAAGGGGAGATTTTCTTCTACCTGCTCGCCCATAATACACACGTTCTTCGACTAACTTCTAGCTGTCTTGTCATGTCAGAAGCCTTCGAACGCGGCTCGTTTTCCACAATTCTCTTCAAACAGTGAAGCTTCATTTCTTCTAGCGCAGATCGGCCGGGACGAGAATTTGTTGATTCTTTTCCTTGACATTTTGCGCTATAATTCCATTAACAGAAGCCAGAGGAATTTGGAGATTTCCGGCAATTTTTCGCTGGGTAAGACCAGCCTCAGCTTGCCCAACAATACGACCTCTTCCAAAATTGGACAGTTCTGCTGAATTTTTTGTGCGTGGCAAGGTTTCTCTTCGCAATTGTTTAATACAATGGCACCTGAAATGAAAAAGAATAATTACACAGTAAATTCTACACCGCTGAAAACATATTAATACGCTTAGATCAGACAATTTGAAAAACAAAAGAGTCTGTTTACTTCTTGCATGTCTGTACATACACACACACACACACACACACACACACACACACATATTTATATATATGTGTGTGTGTGTGTGTGTTGAGTTTGTGTGTATATTTCTATGTATGTTTATGTCTGTGTGCAGATTGCTATTCATCACTCTATGCAATTACAACCACTTTTTTTTTTCCTTTACTTTTTTGTCTTATTAATTCCGCAAGACATTGAAAGAGAAATGCGAAGTTTTTTTTTAACGGAAGGAATCCACAGCTTCCTACAAGTTCATATGCAGTTCTCATCACAAGTAACAGACAAAGATTTGTACATAACCGCATCACAGACACATATAATATAAGTACATATACTTATGTACCAGTTGACAAAAACAAAAAAAATTGCAATCATTGCTTATACTATAATAGATGAACGTATAATCAATAAAAGAAAATCACCTGAGAACGCAGAATGTACTGCACCAAATATAATATTCCCTTCTTATCAATCAGAACGAAGCATTAAGAAATTAGTAAAAGACGTTCACGTCTAGCAAAGTGGGCCATATTATCGACAAAAACAGTAGAAAGAAGAACTCTCTAGTATGACAAGTTACTAATAGCTGAAATAAAAGAAAAAAAATATGTGTACTTATGTATCATAATATAAGGAATACATATATCTATAGAACAATCTAGAACTTACTCAGGAATATCTTTCTTTGCATTGATCAAATTTAGAGCTTTTAATGTTGTTATTTTTTGTTTCGTTTTGTTTTATACAGTTACGGAAAGAGCAATTGAATATGCTGCGAATAAACTCGGCTTACGCTTCGAAATTTGCTCTGCCGATTCAGTACTTTAAAGCTTATGAACGTCAAATTGATGCATTAGGTTCGGCTGAATATAACATGGCATGAAGCCAAATTCATTTAGAAGAGAGTGTATTGTATATTAAGTTCAGGTGAACAGACTAAAATTGGAAATTGCATTACCGATTCCTAAGAAATATGAGCTAAATTAGAATTAGTGCATCCAGGGCCAAATCTAAATACTGCTAGGAAATTAGTCATTTCGCTAATCACCTCTCCCTTTCTGCCAATCATTGCCATTGTTATGTACACGCACGCACAGTCCTTTCGATGTGTGTGTGTACGGGGGCATGTATGTGTGTGTATAAGTACACGTCTATATATGTATATGCACATACACACATCAATATGTTTCGTTTGCGTATCTGTACTGAAGCACCCGGAGAATACATGTTACAAAATTTGTATCTCACATGTTTGTAACCACTGTATCCATTTACACACACACACACATACACACATACACACACACATACACACACACATACACACACACACACATACACACACATATATATAAATTTATACACACGCACATACATATCTGTATATGTATATATATATATATATATATATATATATATATATATATACAGATATACATATACATGGATATATGTTTATATATATATATATATATATATATATATATATATATATATATATAATATATATATATATAACATAATTAGTTTTATATATATATATATAATATATATATATATATATATATATAAAACGAATTAGACCGTAATTAAGTTTTAATTTTTTAACTAAAGAAGGAATATGTATATGTAGAATATTTCTACTAAGTACACCGATATCAGAGCCAAGGTTGGGTTATTAAAGGGATTTGGTTTGTGGTCTTTTAAAATAAAACGTGGTTGTTTAGGTTCAAGAGTTTCAGTTTTCAACTACAAGTAATATTTTTCCTTGACTTCCTTAGCCTCAAGTTTGGCTTTCCTGAGAGCACTTTTACCAGTGATCCTATAATTACTTTGTATTTCTTTCCTAAGCAATTCCAGGTAGTAATCCATGGTAAGTCTGAATATCACATTGAACAAGCATCCCATCAATGCTGTGAATTTCTTTGGTGATATTGAGAAGAAACCTCAGATATTTATTCTTTTATGGGGGAACAATGGAATTTCACAGTACCGCATATGGGAGATACCCGTTTTTTAATCTCCATTGATACGTAATAAATATAAGTCTGGGATTTAAAGATAATTACCCAAATACTAAGGTTGGTTCTAGTAAAAGAATTTGGTTGATCATTCCATTTGATAATGAGATCAAATCCAAACTCCCTCAGAAATTTCGTGAGGCTATAGACAAGAATTTTCCAAAGAATTCCAGAAACCATTCCATAATCAATTCAGACCGAATTAGGATAGGTTTTTCAAACACCAAAAGCCTTTCCCAAATCATTTCATCACATATCCAAATGTTATAGAATACAAATCCACTTAATGTAAATAATAACAGTGATTTTATTAAAGTTAACCATTCTTTGAAATATATATATATTAATATCTATATGAGTTTTCGTTTTTTTATATATATATTAATATCTATATGAGTTTTCGTTTTTTATGGTTTTTTTAAAGAATTTGTAGAAAGGTTTGTATATTCCAATATACATATATATATATGTGTGTGTGTGTTTATACATACATGTATGTATGTATATATATATATATACACTCACATTTGCATATATATATATATATATATATATATATATATATATATATATAACCATTCTATATAGTTAACCATTCTTTGAAATATATATATATATATATATATATATATATATATATATATATATATATATATATATATGTATGTATTTACATACATATAATCTTACATATATAATATATATACGCGATGGTATCAAAAAGTTATATGTTTAATAAAATAATAACGTACTTACCTAAGTGTTATCACCACCTCCTTAGAAATAGTATGTATGTATGTATGTAGATCTACACTTGTAAGAACAAAACAATATGTAAAATTAGAGAAACGTCTAGACAAAGTTTGCTGCGAAGCAACACAAACACACTGAAAACTAATATCTTCATATCATCGCTGACGTTAAATATTTCCATAAATATATATCATGCCTTGCTTAAATAAATGTCTGAACACACTCAGAGGGGAATATCTACGTGGTCTTTTGACATGCAGTTTTTTTCTGCTGCTTCATCCTTCGACACACTATTTACTTTCTGAAGAAAAAAACACAAAAAAAAACAAATAAAAAAAGCAAAAAAGGACACAACGTTGTCGCTGCTATGAAGAAAATACAGGATGCTCACAATTGGAACGTCGTTGTTTATAGGCATGCAGTGTCGGAGCTGATAGAACCGTTAGCACGCCGGGCGAAATGCGTATCCGTATTTTGTCTGGCGTTACGTTCTACGTTCAAATTCCGCTGCAGTCGACTTTGCCTTTCATCCTTTCGGGGTCGATAAATTAAGTACCAGTTACGTACTGAGGTCGATGTAATCGACTTAATCCGTTTGTCTGTCCTTGTTTGTTCCCTCTATATTTAGCCCCTTGTGGGTAATAAAGAAACGGATATCTGCCAAAGTTACAACAAGGATACCTGTTAAAGTTTGTGACATTTTGTACAAAAGTGGTTATATATTGGGTTGTCCGGATAGTTCGTGCCAATTTATAATAGCTTACATTTCGACTTTTTAACTACAGGATTTAACTACATCTCCATTTAGAGCACAGTTTAAGCTATCTTTTCGTGGACGTAGGTTTATGTTCCTATAACCTGTGTTAATTCTGTAACCCTCTAAAATGGAAGTAAGAAAGTTCATTTTCGGCACTTGATGTTTGGGAACCAGACAAAAATTGCTGCAGCTCGACTGGGATGTGTTACTCTACCCTCCGTATTCACCAGATATTGCTCCTTCGGATTTCCACTTATTCAGGTCTCTGCAGAATAGACTTAATGGTAAAAAATTAAATTACTTGGATGACGTAAAAAGATACCTTGATGAATTCTTTGCCATGAAATCACCTCAATTCTGGGAAGAGGGTATTTTCAAGTTAAAGGAAAGATAGAGACGCATTGTGCAACAAAATCGTTAATATTGGGTTGATTAAAAATGTAATGGCAAGTATTTATAGACCTTTTTCTTTCCTTTAAAAATCGGCACGAACTTTCCGGACAACCCAATACATTCAATATAATTATTCTTCAATATGATAATTCAAAATTAAAGATGAACGTTGTTTTAGCAAGTAACATTATTGAAATTTTGATCACTCGTTTTTTATTCAAACGAGGGTTATACCTTACTGTGGCATCATATGAAATATGAAGATACAATGACAGCTCCCAGAACATTGTTATATCTTTATTAGCATAATAATAATCTATCAAAGAAGGAGCTGCTACATAATGGTATAATCAACTCTCTAAAATTTCAATAATGGATGTCGCAATAGCCATTTAAATTTGATAAACGGAAAGAAAGAAAAAATAATAATTGAGAGCTTAAAAACGTGGAATGAAGCGTTAACAATTTATGAACCTCCTCCCATACACACGCCCACCACCACTGCTATTTTTGTTACCTCTTTTCATGCCACTATTTCAATGTTGGGAATAAAACAGTATAACCGTTAGAAAAGATTGTTCATGGTGCTTTTCAAATTACATCTAATAAATGGCAGAGCAAAATTTAACCCTTGAAAGAGTTTTAAAGGTATAATTTCATGATTATAATTCTGAAGCTTTTTCGTTTTGAGAATTAATCGATCAAGGCTTAATGAGGGGGTTTGACAAAAGATGTCGAGCAGAAAAGCAACACTTGTAAGAGACATTGTTTAAGATGTGTGAACCTTTGAGATCTGTAGACAATAAATCACAAAAAGAAATATTATCAAGATTTTTGCATGGTCTAAGATAAACATCCACCTCAGAAAAGTGCGAATACCTATCCCATTAATCAATGCAGCTTATATGTTTCCACGCTACATGCGAAAAGTAGCAGCTAAGTTTCCTTTCTACCTCAGCCATCACTCTAGGAGAATTGAAACTTAGATACTCCTCATTATAGATTGCTCCACGTCTGAGCCATTACAATATTTATGATTCACTATTGTCTGTGTGCGTTAGTTTGGGCGGCTAACAAGTATATATATATATATACATACATCCATACATCCATACACACATACACACACACACACATATATATGAATTATTACCCTGTGAAATGAAAGCCAAATTTCATAATCATATATATATATATATATATATATATATATATGAATGCGGGCAATGAGGCCCCTTTTATTCTGTCAATATGTTAGCTAGAAATGCTACTAATAGTAATTAAAATTCCTATAAGCAACTATGTACTACTCCTTACAAAATATATGTATCAGACAAATTTACCCTGGGTAGATTATGATAAAATGAACGACAAGATTGGTTCACACGGTACGATCGTCTCATAGAACCTCTGGCCGAAACGCCAACAAAACAATTCGATATACACATTCAGACACAAAATTGGTGACGCAAACACTCAATTCTGTTCGCACGTAAATCTCCGAAGAACCGATGAAATACATAGAATTACAGTCTTAATGTATGTTATATCAAATATACCTTACCACTTTGCAAAATTGTGTATTTGTGAAACTATGGTATTGTAACACGTACGTTTTGATTAAGTGTTAAATGAGTTCATTTTTTTTAAACAATATTTTATTTTATACTTAAAATTCCCTATGCGATTCGCATCACATGGTTGTCATTAACGTCAAATATGGAACAACTTTGTGTCAACTGAAATTAGTTACTTTCAGTAATTTGTCATAATGTTTTACTTGATAAAGATTATACATTCCTGTTCCACCAAGATATTTTCAGAAGTTTAATTATTGTAAAAGGAATGAATATTGCTTTTAAAATTAATCAAATATTTTCCTCATAACTATTCACGGCAACAGATCTTGCTGTCTTAACGTTAATGTTACTTTCAGAATATTGCTCTCTAGTGTAGTCTAGCTCTGAACATTATTACTCTAGTTGTTTCTGGTGAAGAAAAGCATAACCGACGATCATTATTAATAATTGAAGTGACCGGGAGAAACATAACCGAATCCTAAGAAGCCAAATTCTGGTCCAAATGATTAAGAAGTAACTCAAAATACAGCTCATAACGCTAACATGTAGTGATAAATCTATTTTTTTAAATCCAGTTTTTCCCCCATCCACAATGAGGAAACGTCGTTCAAGCAGGATTCTGCAGTTTCGATCTACCAAATTTTGCACGATTGATATTTCCGAAGCAAACATTTCTTTACGCAAGATATTTCATAATCGTATTATTAGGTTTGACTTCATTATTATAAACTGTACAAGGTGATGAAAGCGCAAACTAGGCTACCAGAGTTTTTGAGTAGAATATTGTACTTGGCTCGGCTCGAAATTTCTAGTACCGTGCCATGCTTCTAAGAAAATTCATGTATATATGAACTGTATTATGCTACATACTATGCATACATATTCTAATTGTTGCGTGTTATATTTAAGCTTGTCATTCATTTTTTCTTTCACTTTTGTTAGATATATTTATCCCAGTCTTATTTTGTAGCCCCTCTCTTTTCTATTTCCGACACTTGTCACATAAGGAGGTCCCTACACAATTTTTACATCTCCAGCACAACGATGGATCTTCTACTTGTGCTTTCTATTTTCCTAGAGTTTCCGATTTCTCTTGTATTTTATTACATACCGTATTATTATTTCTTTATTTTCACCATCTTGTTTACATTACTAGCTTACATATGTGTTACTTTGTCTTGTGTTGTGTTCTGGATTCTTTTTGTCATAAGCTGCTGCTGAATGCAAGATTTCTATCTCAACCAGAAGACAGAAAATAAAACAAACGCAGAATGAAGGAAATTTTAAGCAAGCCTATTTATATGAATTAATCAACTCTGTCCATAGTAACTAAGTTATATCGCATAAAACAATGGAGGCAAAAACTGTAGCAAATAGTGTTACGCTATCTTCCTAAATGATCTGAGTGAATGCAGGAAGTAAAAAAGAAATAGTCCAACAGCCTTGCAAGAAGACAAGTAACATAAAACGCAAACAGACAAAGTTACAGAGCGTAATATTCCGAAGAATAAAATGTGTACACACATAAATATATACGCGCACACATATAACACATGTGTGTGTATATATGTATACACACACACACACATATATGCGTAAACCTGTATATATGCATACATGTAAACATGTATGCATGCATATATGTACATATATGTATATATATGTATGTATGCGTATGTTTATGTACGTATAAAGATTATATATATATATATATATATATATATATACATATATACATATATATACATATATATATATATATATAATACACACACGCACACACACACATACATATATATATATATATACATACATATAATTGTGTGTGAATATATATATATATATATATATACATATATATACACACACGCACGACCTCACACACTCATGCATATATATACACAAGCATACTCACAGGCACATACATATATTTAGATACACACACACTCATACGCATTTACACACACACACATACATACATGCCCACTCCATCTTACGCACACGTGCGAACAAACATTCACCCACACACAAAATTTTCACCTCCTTCGACGGAATCAGACGCTAGCCACTGACGGGCTCGGTGGCTGGTACAAACACAAACACACACCGCACCCTGAAACTACCACAACACACACACACTACTCACACAAACACACTCCAATTATATGAGAGTATCTGTGCGTGTATTATACATATATAAATATATGCATTGTTTTATTCTTTTGCGTGTTTAAGTAATTTGACTGCGGCCATATTACTCACACAAACACAAACACACACGCACTGAGATACTAATTAACACACACACACGCACATACTACTCACACAAAAAATACACGCACAGTGATACTACCACACACACACACACATTCATATTCATCATCTCCGTACTCTCCTCTCACAAAAAGTCACTTTTCGCTATCTCTTTCTACTTCCGGTCACTGCAGTAATGTGCTGTTGGCGACGACTATTCCCCATTTGGACTTCCCGTGTTTTACTTTCCGACGAACAACTATGCTCGAAACGTCAAACTTTCACATTTCACCGAGCGCCAAAGTAATACATTTCTCAAGCAGGGCCATTTGTTGCCCGTTAATTTTACTCGTTTATTTCAATGGATTGTTTATTTGAAATAACTATATATAGTCATTTCGAATAAATGCGATTGGATTTGGTACACGGAAACTGAAAGAAGCCCAGCGTATATATATATATATATATATATATATATATATATATATATATATATTATATATATATATATATGTATGTATGTATGTATGTATGCATGTATGTATGTATGTGTGTGTATCCATTTGCGTGTGTCTTTGTGTCTGTGTTGCCCCCACCATTGTTTCGCATCCGATTTTGGTGTGTTTACATCCCCGTATGCTAGCGATACTATAAAATAAGCACTAGGCTTACAAATAATAAGTCATGGGGTTTGTTTGTTCGACTAAAAAACTCTTTAAGGTGGTTCTCCTGCATGGCAGTATTCAATGACTGAAGCGAGTATGAGTATAACTGAATCCCACTGCGTGGTACCCTCGGTGAATAGATTGTAAACAAATTGCCGGTGAATGAATTGTCGTCTAAATTGCCCCAAAATGAAAATAACATTAATATCTAATTTTAACCAAAATTACATTAAAAAATGTCTTGAAATACTAAAGAGTAAATTTCTTTTATAAAACCGCCATTGGCTTCAACTATTCCCTCCAGATGACTTAGGAATCACCTGCAACTCTTCTGGACAATCTCTTTCTCTAAGTTGGTGAATGCTGCCATAACCCCTGCCTTCAGTTCATCCTTGGTGTTATACGGAGTTTTGTTGGTCTCTCGCTCAACTGCAC
>NC_043010.1:39771267-39791267 GCF_006345805.1 Octopus sinensis
TATTTAATAGATGAGGAATTATGTACATAATTTACATTATTTACATTATTTACATTCTACGGATATTTGTCCTCATCTTGTTTGTTGTTAACACACCAACAACAATAGTAATAATAATAATAATAATAATAATAATAATAATAATAATAAGAAGAGAAGAAGAAGAAGAAGAAGAAGAAGAAGAAAAAGAAAAAAAGAAGAATAACAACAACGACAACAATAATAATGATGATGATGATGATGATGATGAGGAGGAGGAGGAGGATGTGGCCAGATATGTCCACTGACTGTTGTGGCGTAAAGCAAATCCCGAGAGAACCGAACAATGGTATGAACAAAAATCAGAGTGCGTAATGGAATATGATTTCAAAATACTCTGGGATTTTAACATGCAGTGTGAGCAAATCATAGTGTCACTTTGGTGTCATGCACTGCTCTCTCACCCAATAATAATTATAGCAATAAACTCGCGCGAAGTCGCAGTACTTAGGTATGGCGCTAGAATGCTAAAGTGGGCAGAGGAAGTGCTAAAGGAGGTGGACAGGAAGTCAAAAAATGCATTCTGTGACAATGACAAATAATAATGCTAATAATAGTTTCAAAGTTTGGCACAAGGCCAGCAAATTTAAAGGAGAGGTAAATCTATTACATCGACCCCGGTGCCCAGTTGGTACTTATTTTATGGACCTCGAAATACACGAAAGACAATATTGAGGTAGGTGGGATTTATAACTCATAGTGTACGACAGAAGGAATGGCGCTAACTGTTTGTCCCGCGTGATAACGATTCTATCAGCTCGCCTGATCGTAATAATTTGTAGAAACCGAGCTGGCAATTGCATCAGTGCACACAGCAATACTTATTTTATTGGCCCCGAAAGAATGAAAGCCAAAGTGGATATTCGCAATACTCTTTTATTGTTTTAATTCTTTGAACCCTAAGTCTTTGGCCATGCTGGAACACCACCAGTGTATGAATTCAGAAAATAAATCACCGGAAGAAATGCCGCTAAGTAATTTATTGGACGTGTTAACGATTCCACCAGCTCGCCACTTTGATCATAACAATAAGAACAATAAATAGTGAAAACAACGTCCACAAGTCCAGCAGTAACAATTAACACTGAATTTTAGTGTTGCTAAGGAAGACCATAGTCTGTTAATGGAGTTCACACACAAACACAAAGGTATACCGGCAGATGGAAAGGAAACAAATTAATGTTTTTACAAAACCAAAACAGGCAGACTGCTGATTAAAACCACACACGGTGTCTGCACATAATTTCTTGAACAATATTCCCGCCTGGTTTTTAGTAAGAAACCTAAATCAAACATGTTTGAGGGACACTTCGAGCACCAGAAGTCCGGATCACCCACAGCTACCTCAACAGCAACAACAATAACGTCAGCAGTAAGAACAATAATAATGGCTTTACATTTTAGCACAAGGCGAACAGTTCAAAGGGAGAGGTAACTCGATAAGAACGACCCCAGTAATCAACTGTCACTTATGTTATCGACCCCGAAAGGATGAAAGCCAAAGTCGTCATCAACGGAATTCAAACTTAGAACATAAAGACAGATGGAATGCCGCTAAGCATTTTGCCCGGCACGGGGACGATTTGGGCCATCTAACCGGCTTAATAAGAGATACAGTCTTACGCTCATATAGTATATATTCACATGCGTACACATATATACACGTGTACATACATACAAATTTAATATATATTTATCTATACATATACTCACACGCATATAGAATCACAAAATTGAAAAGTGAAAATATATATATAAATATATATAAACTAATAAATAGTGTTACGAAATATGGAAGGCTTGTACAGGGATATAATTAAAAAAGCAGGTGCTACTCGTGATTTTGTGGGGTCCAAAACCGTAAGAAGTATTTTGACATATGTCGACATGTTCCAAAAAGTTCACTTCTTGAATTTAGCGGCATCTAAGGAACTTTTTCAGAAGAGCCATCTTTCCATATCTCAAAGACAGCACTTCCCACTGCCGTTGGTATAAGGTTTACACTTTGCCAAGATCTTCCAGTGAGTTTTATAGCTGACACCTTGTTCCTTTAAGAAACACACATAACTGGATAATTTGGTCGTTTTTCTTTTATCCCAGTGTCCTGAAGCTTAAGATCTGATTATTGAAATTAGCTTTAACGTTTTCCTCTGTCATACCCACATATTTCTTTGACGAAACTGTGTCCGTAACGGTCGTAGAATAATCTATGGTGACTTCATGATTAATGGTCTTGGTCATATGGGCACCAGTTAACAAGCACAAATCTTTATCTCTGCAGGAACAGCGGTTCGTGTTGTTGTTTTTTATGTGGTTGAACTAAAACTAATTTTTAGGTCATGCTTATTCAAGTGTTTCCTATATTTATCATTATTTGGAAAGTGCCTATCTGTAAGTGACTATAAATATTTACCTATCTTAAAACTCCCTTCAGGGGAGTAAGTGGGTTTGAACCAAATAATTTTTCCCGTGTCTGTTTTCTTTTTTTTACTTCTCGACTAATAACAGGTGTATAAGTTATTTCCTCTTTAAACTCATTATTTTTAAGAGTTTTGTTATATACATATACAGACACACACACACACACACACACACACACACACACACACACACACACACCACACACACACACACACACACACACACACAACACACACACACACATATATATATATATATATATATATATATATATATATCAACGCTCAGTAGGTTAAGACGTCGAATGTTCTAGATGATCCGATCAGCTGAACAGCTTACCATTCTCTTGAAATCAGCATGTGAGTGACTGAGCATCTCACAGACATGATTTCCTGAGATATTCAGCGTGACAGAGAACGGGACAAGGCAGGCCCTATGAATTACTGGTACGATTATTTTTGATAAATGAGTGATCACAATACGATTCCGAGAATCGAACAAACGACATTACGATCGTGATCGGATAATCTTAACCACTAACCTACATCACCATACTTCTGTAATTATACACCTCTCCACACATTCACACACACCACACTCGTTCGTTCTTACCCTTCCCCACCATATTAGGACTTCTTTTCCACCTAACACCTAACCACTTGCCCGTTTTTCTTTTCTCCTCTAAGACGTTTTCCTCATTCAGACTCTTCCATTCCTTTTCTTCTACCTTTTTCTTCTGTTGGACTACTGTCCGAAACGTTAAGATTAATTTATGCCTCTTCCTTTGACGTGTTAAACGAATCAAATATTTGGTAACACGCTTCCCTTCAGTTCTGCCTTTTTTCATCTTGTTTTTGGTTATTTCATTCAAGATGCATACACGGACACATATACACATACGATCATACATACATGCACACACACACACGCGCATACAGAGATCTGCGAAAATTACCTCAGAACAACTAGTCTCACCTGAGAAAATGTATTAATGAAAGAAACTCGAATATGAACAACCATACATATGGTAGTTGTGTCGGAGTATAATAAAGCAAGCCGCTACTTTGTAAAATATTTTTTAAAGAAACAAAAACAGATATAGAGAAATATATATAAAACTGATGCCAAAAATCATAAAGACATTTTGTTTTTATCATCAAAGTAGAAAGAGCGTGATCTAAAATGATAAAAGCAACAAAAGCACCCACATAATCAGAAAACAGAATATCATTAAAGACAATCAAGTGATAAAAGAATCAGAAAGAATATCAGACGCGAGTGAATTTATTTAATATTGTAACTAAGTGAATATGATACCATCTCTCTCATCCTCAACTTTGAGGCAAGTAAATTGAATCATTTCTTTCATCAGTGAATCAGTGGAATATTTCTTTTATGTATTTCAATGTTTTCTGTATGCTTTTAATCATCGATAATTTCAAGTAATGACACAGAATATTCAAAATACTTCCGCTATAATATATTGTAAACACTTACAAGAAGCTTTTTCTTTGATCTACAGCATGACAAAATTTTTAATTTCTACTCACCCAACTAAAGAAATCCACTTTATTTGGATCGTATACATCCACACATACATACAAACAAAACAACAAAATGACATCTCGTTATATGTACATATGTAGGTATGTATGCGTATATATTCATGTATGTTCTAAACTTGAGAGTGTCAGAATCCGCATTGAGGTCTCTTCACTAAGAAATTAAACATATTTTCCCTTAATGGAATATATCTCTCGCGTCTCATACTGTGTAAATAATTATAAAGTTTTAAAAGAGGCTGATACTATATATACTAAAAGAGGGCGATATTGAATTATAATTTTAGAAAAGGTTGATATTACACTATCATTGTAGATTTTGATGTATTATATTTCTAGAAGAGGTCCATTTTATATTATATTTTTAGAAAAAAAGTTGATATTGCGATTTAATTGCACTAAAACACAATGTAGTGGTTTCGTTGTCAGGATTGTTCGGTGTGTAATTTCGGCAGAACACGAAGAATCGTTTACTACACGCATACACACATACACACACATACACACACACACACATACACACATTCACACACATATACACGAACACACACACACACATACATATATACAAAGATACACTCACTCGAGATATATACTATTTCTTAAGGGTATAGTAAAGAAAACGGTTCAGAGTACTCTAGTTGCTGCATGTCTGAAAGGACGCTTAAATATGTTGCATTCAAGCTACAGGGTGATGCAATATATCTCACAGATTCACAAATAATTTTATATATAGGAGGTATAGTTAAAAGTATCCGACCTTTGGATTAAAAAACTCACCATTATGATTTCATCTCCTTCAAAATATTCGCCATCAGTGTCTACACACTTCTACCAGCATTTCTGCCACTGCTGGAAATATTTCTGGAAATCACTTTTTAAGATGCTGTAGAGCTGTGCCGTCAAATTTTCCTTAGTGTCCACTTTTGACTCACATCTTTTCCCTTTGAGTGTTTTTTTTTTGTTTTGAGAATAGCCATAAGACAAACGGAGAGAAGTATGAGGAGTACAAAGGCTGACGACGAAGTGGTACGTTTTCCTTAAGGAGGAATACTTTGGCGAGATGGGCGGAATGAAATGACTGATCTGACACATGACTGATTCCAACTTCGGCAACATTCTTCTCAATAGTCACACGACTGTCTTCATAGACTATTCCTTGAACATTTGCAATCATTTCGGCGTTTGTCCCAATCAACCGCAGGCAACATTTCTACATTTAAGAGCCTGGCAGGGCCGCCACCCAGGCCCCGACGGATAGTGTCTTCTATCCACTCGGCATCTATACCTGGTGGCTGCCCACACACCCAGGCTCTTGTCAACTTTCTACTGCCATAAGTAGGGAGAAACAAAATCTTCTCCCCTCCAGATGCATGCTCGCAAAATCACGAGCTTTCGCAGGGGTGTCAAAAGTACACACACAGTTCCATACTTCACACCCCTGCGGATAAACCTAACAGTTGTCAGACAGTCTGCCAACACCTCCTGGATTTCTTCCTCCGATAATGCCTTGTTGGGGTCAGGGACCCTGGAATAGGTCCTTAATGGTCTGCCACAACGTTGTTCACTGTCCACTGAGGTGCGGCCATCTTAGAACCAGTTGTACTACTTTTTTATTTGTGTTTTTTCCCATATCATCGTATCCAGTGGTCTTCTGAATCTTCCCGATGGTATGGGCTTGCCTATCACCAAGTTGTTGGCAGAATTTGATACAGTATCTTTGCTCAATGCGCTCGGTCATCTTAAATCAAAACGAAACATCGCATAGCACACTATTCTGTACTAAACGCGTCACTGTGGGCGAATGGCGAAACCTACAAACACAAAATCTTTTGTGCATGGTCAGGAAGGACGTGACCAACTAATACCCATATGAATTTTGCTCACGGGTTATCATTTTGCGCAAATAAAAACCAAGATTGTATACATTTTGACTACATTTCGTATATTTAATATTAAATACACGTGCAAACCAGCTTAAACCGTGATGGTAACTGAGAAGAGAAAATGGTGAGATACTCGTTACATGGAGACAAACTTCTCTCGAACTTCCTTAACAGCAGAGTACTGCAGGAAAATATAGGCGTTCGCATTTTTTCATTCTCTGTTGCAATTATAATAATAGACGGTCGGGGGTATTAGCTAACGCTGTATAATGTACTAACATTACGTGACTTATATTATCAATTTGAGTCAATACAATTCGGTGCAATTTTATCAAACGGGAAAAAGATAATTCAAACATACAACATTAGAAAGTTATGGTGTATTCGCCGCAGGCTACACCCACGACGCACTCAGAAAATACGCTTATATATGTATGTACAAACATATATAGGGATGCATTTATGTGAGTATATATATATATTATATATATATATATATATTATATATATATATATATACATATGTGTATATATATATACATATCTATATTGTATATATATATATGCTATATATATATATATATACATATACAATCATACATACACATACGCATATATACATATATTTATATATATATATATATATATATATATATAATATATATATATATATATATATATATATATATATATATGAATGTGTGTATACATATATATGTTTATATAGCTATTGCAGCCCCACATGCATGTGTGTGGATGTGCACGTGGACCTTAATGACCCATTCATCTCTAAATAATAAATTTTACTCCTGATATCTCCAGAGTGCCACTATCAATAAATGAATTGTTGTTTTCTCTAAAATTTTGATCGGCCATTACCAAATAATATTTACACATACATCCGCTTTCCCACACACATACACACAGGCACACACACATACACACAGACACACACACATACACACAGACACACACACTCACATATATGCGTGCATTCAAGTTTATCATCGCGTAAGTACAGTGTTATAGTTTAGCCCTTAGTAATGACCTCACTATCTGAAGTTTACAAACTCTTAAATATATTATTCATTCCATATAAGAAAAAAAGAGATGCACAGCTTATAGTCCACAGAAAGTAGATAAAATATAATTGACTAAATCCCTGGAAGTCAACCACGAATTCAAAGAAAAGACAAGACTGTAAGGCAAATGGAAGATATGAATAAAACGAAGCTTATATGCATAAATGAGGCAGCGTCTAGGGACATCGTTTTAACCTCTGCACTTGGCCATTAAAAAATTTCTGAATGTGACACCAATGGTTATAAATGCTACAAGCAAGTTATAAGGATTATATTTTTATGTTCATATATACACAATTTAATCATTTACGAGAGACGGAGATCGACGGTACATACTGAGGTTTAATCTTTTACTCGTTTCAGTTATTAGACTCCGGCCATGAAGAATATTTAGTCGACTGAATCTACCCCACTATTTGTTTACAATTAAAGCTTGGTACTTATTTCTATTGGCCTATTTTGCCAAACCGCTAAGTTACTGGAAAGACAACAAACACATACACACATGCACATATACGCACATACACATTCGCTCACGCATACACACCCCACACAAACATACAAACATATACACACACATTCATATATATGGATTGTGTTGCAGATTAATTGAGACCAAATTTAAATAATTCGTTTTATGACGAAACCTCGCTTGCTCGAAAATCAAATACCCCCTCTTTATTTATCAGGTAAATAACGAATTGATTGAAGAACAAAGTCATGTAACAACCGAATCGTTCCGCGATTGTTTTGGCGAGCGCCGGGCACACTGGCAATAAAATTGTAAAGCTAACGAAACTTCCAAATCCAGCAGATTATCGTGTGTATAAACAATTTAAAGAAGAGGGAAAAGTTGACAGAAATGAACACAGGTGCTATCCAAAGTTTCTGGTTGGTTTCAAACGTTCGATTGAGGCCAACCTGCTCATATCCACCACAATTTGCAAAGAAATGTAAGGATCCCTTTCCACACTGTCCAGAGTTGTGAACAGGAACCTTGGCAAGACGACGCCTTCTATGTTCAACGAAACCTTCACATTCTAAAAGCCTAGGCCAAACAATCAGATCCGAGAGATGCCCAAAGCTTCTCTCATTCATCAAGCATCAAGTTGCAGGAAAAAACTATAGTGTTTGTTGACGAGAGGTTCACTGTTGAGGCTGAGGTGAATCGCAGAAATTCCCCGAGTGATGGCATAAAACCCTTCTGACGCAACTCCCCCACCCGTGTTTGAGACAAACAATCCTGCCATTGTGATGGTAGTCGGAGCCGTGGCGAATGATGTCAATGTGATGGATTCACACTTTTGATCAGTCTGGCCTGAAGATCGGAACAAAGGACATCTTGAAGAACTCATTGTTACTTCGGATGGAACTGGAGTTAGAGCTTAACAATGTGGTGCTTATTCAGGATTCTACGCCAAGCCATGGATCAAAAGCAACACATGCCTTCATGGTTGAGAAGGTGAGGGCCAATAACTGGCCCAGTAATAGTCGAGATCTCAAACTTCTCGATTACATTTTAGGGGGACTGCTTCAAGCAAGGACCAATGCTTGACCACACTCGAGTGTCAAAAGTTTGAAGACTTGCATTGTGCGTGTGACACCCAAACTAAAAATGGCGGAGGTTGCAGCAGCGGCAACAAATTTAGTAGAGGATAGTCACGTAATTGGTCTTAGAAATTTTTGTACGTTCCCCGCTACGTCCGTGTGTTAGTGTCAAGGGACAATGCTTAACGTCGTCATTTAAGGCTGTCACGGTTGACTGAACAAGTCTAGTGCTGTTACTAAACAAGAAATCCACTGAATGTTTTTTGTTAAGTGTTTGTAGTGAATGAACACGTGATTAAGTTTAGAACCTTCTGTACGTTTTCTGCTACGTCCATGTGTTAGTGTCACTTAACAGTATATTTTACGCTTAAAATGTATCGCTGAACCCCACAAGTTTTTTTCAATCTTTGTTTGTTTTCTCTTATTCCTTTCTGTTGAAGAGCTTAGGTTCGAAACGTTAAAAAAAGCTGTTTTCATTTTTCCGAGCGTCAAACTAACATATTTGTGTGTTATTCATACAGCTGGCTTCGCCATTATTTGCTTTCTATAAATTTCAAGTACTCTTTTTATTTTTTTTAATTGTTTCAGTCATTTGACTATGACCATGCTGGAGCAACACCTTTAGTCGAGCAAATCGACCCCAGGACTTATTCTTTGGAAGCCTAGTACTTATTCTATCGGTCTCTATCTGTCTATATATACATATATGTGGAGGCGCAATGGCCCAGTGGTTAAGGAAGCGGATTCGCGGTCGTAGGATCGCGGTTTCGATTCCCAGACCGGGCGCTGTGAGTGCTTATTGAAAGAAAATACCTAAGGCTCCACGAGTCTCTGGCAGAGGGTGGTGGCGATCCCTGCTGTACTTTTTCGCCACAACTTTTTCTCATTCTTTCTTCTGTTGACCTGCTCGCTTAGAAAAAGCGGGACAGCCTCATTTGAAGGCTAAAACAATGCGAAGTGCATTGCCTGGTCGGTCACGGTGATCACGGTTATATATATGGACAGGAGACTGCGAAGATGGTCAGTATGAGGGTATGGAAGTGGTAGCATCTGTGTGGGTCTGTGCCTGTGTGTGGCGGGAGTGTATACGTGCGTATGAGTGTGTGAAGGCGTGTGTGAGTGGGTGTAGGTGTGCATCTGTGTGTGTTTGTGTGAGTGTGCGTATTATATCTATGCAGGTGTACACGCACACAATCTCACGCACATGCTATCTGCTACCCACACGCTCTCTCCAGATACATGTAACAAGCAGCGCCTTACTTATTTCTGTATATATTCATTGACCACTAGAGAAGTTGTTCGACTTTTATTCTTCATTAGAAATGTGTATAAGAAATATAATTTCCTTTCTATAATTGTTTTCTAGTCTCGAATCAGTGTCTTTGTTCTTAATATTTCAATGATATTTAGGAAAGAAGTTAAGGTTTACTTATACCGTACCTTTTATATTTTCCCCAATACTTCTAGCAGTTATAGACCAGGCGAAGGAACTCCTCAAAACGTAGAATTTCAGAACGATACAAATCATCAAAGCATTCAGCACTATTTGCAAAACTGCCTTAAAATTAGATATATGTGACTGATTGATCTCCAAAAAACATCAAACAGCTGTCAGAGTTTGTCTTAAGGTTCCCAAAAATCAATATAGGTGTATGTCATGGAAAGTGTGTTGCAGATATTTACGTACGTACGTACGTACGTACGTATGTATGTATGTATGTATGTATGTATGTATGTATGTATGTATGTATGTATGTATGTATATGCGTAGGTATATATGTGTGTATGTATATATATATATATGTGTGTGTATGTATGTATGTATGTATGTACGTATATATGAGTGTATGTATATATATATATGTGTGTGTGTATGTATGTATGTATGTGTGTATGTATCTATGTATGTATATATGTGAGTATGTATGTATGCGTGTACGTAAGCATTATGTGTATGCATATATATATATATATATATATATATACACACATACACATATACATATATAGATATACATGTGTGTGCTTGCGTGGATATGTATATGTACATCTATGTATTTACCTACATACCTACCTACCTACCTACCTATCTATCCATCTATCTATCTATCTATCTATCTATCTATCTATCTATCTATCTATCTATCTATCTATCTATCTATATATCTATTTGTCTGTCTGTCTGTCTGTCTGTCTGTCTGTCTATCTATTTATCTATCTATCAATAAATTTCTAAGTTTAGCTTTGACCTCCCCATTCTTATAAACACCAACTATTTAATTCACATTGTAATTGTGAGCGCGCTATTCCACACGTGTGCGTATGCTTAAATTTTCGTTGACGCTTTTATGTACGAGCGTGCACGCACCATGAAAACTTGCGCGTGGGCGTTTATACATCCATATCTGTTAAATGTTATCTTTAATACTTTTCTCGCTGTATCGCGTGTTCGTTTCTTTTCTGCATCTTTGATTTTATTTTTGATCTATATAAATGAAAATATTGCCTTCACTCTGCTGCTTTTCCATCCTCGAAATGAGAAGATGCATTGCAGAACTGTAATTTTACTGAGTTGTATGTATTTATCACATGACGACACACATCTGTACTGAAGCTGTTTTTGAGAGTCAAAACAATTGTCGTGATTAATAATAAAAGATCTTGTACATTCCACCTACCGTCTTCATTTACCATATATGATAGATCGCTAGCCACTACACACGTTTTTTTTCTCTCCTTGTTTTTTCTGTGTACCTTTCTGTAGAAGAGCATAGGCTCGAAACGTAAAATATTTTTTCTATTCCTGAGAGTTATACTAATACATCTGTTTGTTTTGTACACCACCTGTCTTCGTCTTTTGATTTTTTCCTAAACTTTCCCTATATATATATATATATATATATATATAAATATACATGGACACATACATACATACGTACATGCATACATACGCATACGCACAAACTCACAAACACACACATACACACACACGAGAGAAAGAGAGAGGTTGTTGTTTCACTTTCCGCCTATCAAATACACTTACAAGGATTTGGATAGCCCGGGGTTTATATTCCAAGGCATTAGCTCAAAGTGCCAAGGTGCCATGTAGTAGGGCTGAACCCGAATTTATTTAATTTGGGAGGAAACATCTTACCACACGGCCACTACTGCGCCTATAAACGATTTATAGTTAGCAATTTAAACATTTCTCATTGTAAATATTTATTGTTGGTAATTTATATATTTTAACACATTAATACTTTATGCTAAATACAAATAATTTGTGTTAAATCTACATCTTCTCGTTGAGTATTTAGGCTGGCAACATCCCCGTTTCATTTTTCAGATGCGTAAATGTCGGGTACATTAATTATCATGTTATAGAATATTAGACGTTTACAGAGACAGAGGCGTCCAGAATTTGCTTATACATACACATCTAAATTTTTCTGATAAATGTGTAGATATATCATAACAGACTTTTGTCACTGATATGTTTTCTTGCGGCATTTATGATTTATAAAACATATATTTCATAAATAACAACTGCATGTATCCATGTATCGTATGGATTCAGTTACATGCTATTCAGTAATATATAAACATTTATAAATTCATATAATTACAGCTGAAATTTGTTTAAGGGCCAAAAGCAAAGCATTCGTATATGGCTTCGGTTTCGTGATTTACGAGAAACGTAAAATAAACAATGGTTCATGCTCTGCAACAAGGTCATTAAATAAGAAAGTAGATATTTGGTTATACACTTATAAGTCCCCGTAAATATATATATATATCTGTATTATTTATGCACCACATGCATACATAAACGCGTATGTACATATTATATACATATATATATATTCACACACATACATGTATGTACGTACGCAAATAGTGAGGAAGAGCGATAAATGAATGAATATGTACATATGTATATATATATATATATACATATATATATATATATATATATGTGTGTGTGTGTGTGTGTATGTGTGTGTGAGTGTGTGTGTATGTGCGTGTGTGTGTGTATGTATGTGTGTGTGTGTGTGTGTATGTATGTATAAAGTGAGAGATCAGGAGAGATAGTGAGAGTGTAAGAGAGAGAGAGAGATGTACTTGGCAGAGAGATAAACCAATTGGGTATAGGTTTATGAATCACTGTATATATTTTTAAAGGTATGTTCTATGGTATAAGCACTACATACAGGTGTATATACATGCGTATAGGTATATGTATGTATGTTCGTATGTAAGTATCTGTATTCATGTATGTTCATATGTATGTATATATTTGTATATACGTATATGTAAATATATATAGTCATATATATGAATATGCATATACATATTTTGCCAAATGCATATGAATATATATTTACATATATGTATAGACGCTTCACCTACACACACATATACATACATATATCTATATGCTTCCACATGTACATAGAGAGCGTTCGATAAACAGACATATAGAAGTGTGCCGAGGGAGATGTATCTATCTATTTTTCCTCTCGTTCTCTCTCTTTCTTTCTTTCTGTCTCTCTCTTTCTCTCTCCCTAAAAATATAAATATAATTATATATATATATATATATATATATATATATATATGTATATTTATATGTTACATACGGATATATATGTCTGTACATATGTATATATAAGTATATGTGTGTGTGTATGTATATATATATAAGTATATATGTAGATACAGAAACACATAGATAGAGAGACAGATAGATAGATAGATAGATAGATAGATAGATAGATAGAAAATAAAAGTAAGATTACGTGCTAACAGAGGCAGTGTTGTGTGAAGGACTCCTGAAACGAAAGTTAACTAAATCTAAGCAATCTTCGTCTTCACCTTTCACTTTTCTCAAAGTTAACGTACTTGACTAGAATATGCTTTTAAAGCGAACCACTCGGAAAACGATCAAAATTCACTTTAATTCTCCATTTACGCTACACCAATTTCTTGTTTAAGGTTTCACATATAAAAGCTTCTCTGAATGACAAACGATACACTTCGCCCCACTAAGCTGCCTCCCTGCATTCACGGATTCTTTAACAATTTAAAGATGCATTTCTCAAAAAGTGAATACATACACACACACACACACACACACACACACACACACACACATATATATAAATGCATAAGATATATGCATATATAGACATATTTAATACATCCCTCTCATACTTTCTCCCTTTCTCTCTCACTCTCTCTCTCTCTCTTTATATATATATACATATATATGTATGTATATATTATTATTTTATTCGTTTACTTGCTTCAGTCATTTCACTTCGACCATGCTGGAGCAGTACCTTTGGTCGAACAAATCCACCTCGGGACTAACTCTTTGTAAGCCTAGTACTTATTATATCGGTCTCTTAGACCAGACTGCTTGATACGGGGATGTAAACAGACCAGCATCGGTTGTCAAACGATGGTGGGGGAAAAGCACAGACACACGAGCATATATTCAAACGCACACACACACGCATATACACACACATATACATACACGACGGGCCTCTTTCTGTTTCCGTCTACCAAATCAACTCACAAGGTTTTGGTCGGCTCGAGGCTATAGTGGAAGACATCCAAGATGGGGCTAAGCCATGCAGTTGGTAAAGCAACTACTTACCACACAGTGACACCTGCGCCTATACATACATAATCATATATATATATATATATATATATATATATATATATATATATATATATATATTAGTGTAAGTGTCTTTCTTTTTCTCTTTCGATCTCACAACAACACTCTTCTCACTGTTCCAAACCCTACCTGCAATTTAACAATTAAGTATTTCAGGTATTGATTTACCACTTTTGACTTGTATTGAAATTACCTGCCTTTATTAAAACGCCATTTCTCTTTTTGTTTTCTTCACTCAATGTCATCAAGTGCTTTCAACCTATGTACGTCATGTGGATTACTTCAAAGTAACACAATAGCTCACAGGTATGCGAAAGCTTACATCAAACTTAAAAACAGGTAGTACACATGATTCTACTATTTATATCCAGCTGTACGTAATCTTGTATGTCAATGCTTTTCAAACTATCTTTTGTGGCGTACCGGCAGCTTTTGTTTCTCCAATGTGCCAGGGACCGGTAATATTTCTTAGTAATATTAATTTATACCGAGAACAATATATATAATGAATATAATAAAAATTAGCAATTCTTCTAAACTTTAATATCTATTTTGTATACAAACAATACTATATTACATAAGCATTTTATAAGCTTTTTATAATGTTTCTTTCTTTTCTGAAATCTCACCGCGTACCGGCAGCGGTCCGGGGATCACCACTGTTGTAAATGTTTATGAATATAAATATCTAAATATATGTAAAAGTCAGGGGGAAAAGCCGATATTCATTTACTCAAGACGCGTTAATGATTTAGTCAGCATTTTATTATTAGTATTATTATATTTAAGACAAGTTTTTTCTTCAGAATCTATTTTTCAAAAGAATTTATATATTTTTCCCTGTAAGTAGTTCAGCTCCTAGTTTAAACCCTTCTTCAATTTGTTTTAGTGTATGTAGTTTTCACTGTATGTGGTCCAATTCTGTGTTAGAGTTCCATTTCTATCAGCCATTGTTTTCTTCAGAATCTTTTTGCAATCGAATTTATATACTTTTCATTGTGTGTAGTTCAGTGTGTGCTAGTCTTGTCTGCTACTGCGTGTAGTTCGACTTCTCGTCGCCATTGATATAACAACACCGTTATAGAATGGGAGGTATCCTCGTCACCACTGATATGTCCCGCATTATGACAAAGTAACTTCGCCGTCTGCGTGACTGGACCGAAGACCGCACCTCGCTGACTGATACGACGTGTTGTGTTTGTCCATTATTTATCAGTAGTGGAACATCCCACTTCTCACTTGGATGTGTTCGCCACAAAAACTTCAAACATAAAGGATACAAACATTTCCTTTACATATTCACATCAATAATGGAAAATATTTATATAGTTTCTTTTGTCATATCTGTGGCAGAAATAATTTAGAAAATAATGCATACCTTGTGAAGTCCACTATAATTACAGAGTAGGAAATTGTGGGGTTCAGGATAAAAGTATTGGTGACCTATTTACTTCCACTTAGAATGCTTTATGTAGAATGTAGACTTCAACCATTTAGAGTCAAATCCATTGGGATCTGTCAACTGCATTCTAGTTAATGGTGATAAATCAATTAACGTCAGACAATCTACTAAACTCCCAAGGTACTGCCACCATTTATCTAGCTTTATCTACAGAAACGGGAAGAGCGTAGGGTTAGTAGTAAGGGAATGCCTTATGGGGATGTGTGATAATTGTAAGAAAGAAAGATTCCTGAATTTAAGTACCTAATTCGACGGAATTTTAATTATATTTTATATATATATATATTTATATATATATATATATATTATATAATATATATATATATAGGGAGATAAATAAAAATATATGCATACATACAACATATATGTACGTACCTACATCTACATGTATATATACATATATATAAATAATTATACGGAAGTACAGGACATCACAATAAGACGTAGAAACGGAAAAAGCCAAAAAACAAAAAACAAGAAAACGGAAAACGAAAAACAAATACAGACGAGCTACACAAGGACAAAACCCCCGTCATAGCTGTCGCTAGAGGAGTCAGGCATGTTTCGAAGGCATACATATATATATAGCCGAAGGATTGAAGTTAATGAACGGACATACTAAGTATGTCTACTGGCTAGAAATAACAGCCAAAACACTTAGTTAGATCGTTAAATACTTGAATGCATGCCGAAAGATCGTCTTAGCACGCTTTCCTTCAGACTTTTGGATTTCTGTAGTTATTATCAGTGTATTTTGGCGATTTAAATGAGAGTTTTGGCTATTATTTCCAGCAGGTAGACATACTTAGTATGTCCTTTCATTAATTTGAATCCTTCAGGTATTTAATTGAGGGGGTGGGGGCAGCAATCGCCTTTATTATTGATTCTGTTATTATCATTTTTAAATCGTTACACAAGGTAATAACAGAGTCAGTGGTATCTTCGCAAATTATTTTTTTGTGAATTATTTGCTTCGTATTGATATATATATATATATATATATATATATATATATATATATATATTATTACATAAATACACAGACACACACATATATATATATATATACATACATATGTATATATATATATACACACGCGCGCGCAGAAACACATATACACACACACACACACATATATATATTCACATCATGGAGCGATTGTATCCGGAGAATGTGAATCAGTTATCAATATCCTTTATTCGCTGAGACCAAGCGTTTTAAGGTTTTTGTGCACATCAGCTGTTACGTAGCTTCATGACCCGATGAAAATAGAAGCGAATGAAAAAGAAAACTACAGCCTAGGTATAAAAGCTGTAGGTTTTTATTGATTTTTGAAAGATGCTTTACTATTTCCAAAATTTGGAAGGAAAGTTCATATTCGTTGGGCAGCAGATCTCTAAGACAATGCATAATTTTAGCCCAGTTCCACACAGCTATTTCAAGCCTTTTCTACCTACAGCAGGCTGCTGTGTATATTAGAGTGTTCCACAAGTTTGTTTAGTCTTAAAGAGGTGGAGTATCTCTGGGTGTTTGAACAATACTTCTGTGTCGTATTATAAATCCGTTAGCGAAAAGTTCCCGTTCCTTGACACATAATATGTTGCAGAAATTTCTGTGTATCAACTGGTGACATGGATTATATCATATATATATATATATATATTATATATATATATATATATCTTTTATATGTGGCATAAATGACACATTTTATCACAGCATGGAATTTTAGAGGCGTTCGCATCCGTTTTATTTATCCGGTATTTAGTACATGTCTCCTGTTTATGGATAGCTAAAGCATAACCTTCTGAATGTGGTGTGCTTATTGCATATCTAGGGAAGTTATAATGTCTGTCAAAGAGTTCTAGTACACTTGGGTCTTCAGTACATGTACTTATGCGTAACATAGTACTTGTGTGATGGGTATTTCGCTTTTGAGTATTTGCTCAATTAATTTAGCCTTGTAACACTTGCTTCTCATTGACAGGTTGTTCCCACAGCGGACTTGTTCGGCTTTCCTTTGCTTAATATAAAAATGTTATTACTTTTACTGTTGGTCGCACATATAATGTGTATGCATGTGTGTATGCACGTACGTAGGTAGGTAAATACATCTACTGAATTATACACATATAAATATGTATATTGTATCTGTATATCTTCCTGATATATGTGTGCATGTGTGAATGTGTGTGTGTGTATGTGTGTGTGAGTGTATTAGAGTCCGGAAGGAGTGGAATAATCAGAATATTGCCAATACAATTTCCAACCAGAATTCGAGGCAAACTACACGCTTGAAGTCGAGTTCAAGCGGATAGTGTGGGGGAGGTCTAGTAGATGTCAGCAGAGGTCCATGAATCGTGCAAGTTTCCCCTGTGTGTGTGCATGTATGTGTGTATGCGTGTGTGTGTGTTTGTGCGTGAGTGCTTCTCCATGCATAAGTGTGTATATTTCTATATATGCGCACATATTAAGAGGATTACCTTTGTCACGTGCCCAGTATACCAGCTGTTCATGCAACTGAAATTCATCCACATTGATTGATACATATGTAATTACATAGATAGATGCAAACATATACACAGAATGACAAACACCCAGAGAAATAAACACACATATATACACAGACACACCTAGTTATAATATATATTATATATATATATATTATATATATATATATATATATATATATATAATATATATTATATTATATATATATATACATATATACTCATAGGTCTATATTCAAGGAAAGGCTATGAGTGAGTGGGAGGCGAAATCACTATATTTTATTCAGAAAAATGAATATTCTGTCAGGCGGAATTTTTAACACAGATTTCGCTGACCTAAATACAAGATTTGTTTCGATATTCCCCGAAGAAGATTGTGCAAAATTGATCACGAGAGCAATCTTATCTAGAATGCAGAGTGAATCAATCCTTCGAGGTATTTTCTCCGACGTTGTAACGTTTTTGCCAATCCACCATTCTTAAACACAATGGCATTGACATAGATATCAGCGTGAAGATTTCCTATAAATTATTGATGTTGTCATTATAATTGTTGTTGAAATACTGTTTAAGCACAAATTTGATTCAACTAAACCTTCATCACGGTCATTCACACTTGGCTTTCTCTTCGATTTACTTCCCTTGACACAAATCAGACAACACTGTGGCTTTTATTGTGCTGTATCTTTTTGTATTTTAGTTGTGTTCATCTATCTTTTCTTTGTACTATTGAGTTAGGTAAAAAAATGTATCCATAATTCCATGTAATCCCACGGAAATTAAGATGTTTGTTTAACCTGGATTCTTAGTACTTTTATGATTTTACACTCCCAAATGTCTTTCCAATATGGTACTTCTGGCCATACTAGCAAGAATGTTATGGAGACATAATAAACGATGTTCTGCATGTTAGCTGAAACCGAAATGTTATTTTTGACTTAGATCACTCAGGTTTCTGAAATGGACAACATGAAACTAATGGACAACATGAAACTATATTGGACAGCATGAAACTATAAGCGAATTAATGAGTTTTTCATCTTGTCTTCCCGGGTGTTTCAATTCTTCCCCGGTTATACATGTTATGTTGAAAACCGGTACGGCAATACATAAAATGTGAGTATTGAATGACTTAATTTCATGTTCTAATTGCAAATCGACCCGGGTAGAATTGTAGTGTTTCTGCCTCGAATAGATAAAACAAGGTAGAGATGTTGTTACCGCTCACACACTGATCAATCAGCAGATTAGTAAAGATTTGAGAACGAGTGATGCAATTCTACTTTTACGGAATTTGGTCCGATTCCCGTCGAACTCAAATTTCGTTACGCAACTTCCATGTCTTAGTACTGTGGTTGTGATAATTCGTCGGTATTTTGGGATACTATTTACATGATTTTACACTCGAGTGCGTTAACACCATCACCTAATCTGTTTCTGGACACCATTAGAAAAAAAAACATGTGAACTACTCTTCCCTTCTTGGTTAACTTTCTTTTTTTATTTTCAGGTGATGTATTCAGGACAATATTATCCAAAGTATTCTTCCTCTTTTTCAGATTTCACATCATGCTTATTGTCATTAAACTGAAGTGGATTCGCTATGGCCCAGTGGTTAGGGCAGCGGACTCGCGGTCGTAGGATCGCAGTTTCGATTCCCAGACCAGGTGTTGCGAGTGTTTACTGAGCAAAAACACCTAAAGCTCTACGAGGCTTCGGCAGGGTGGGTGGGTGAACCCTGCTGTACTCTTTCACCACACCTTTCTCTCACTCTTTCTTCGTGGTTCTGTCGTACCT
>NC_043010.1:39796267-39811267 GCF_006345805.1 Octopus sinensis
ACAAAATCATTCATATGTCGTGTCATCGATATTTTTTGTTTTTTCCTTGCTTTATTTCTATCCTTGCTTGAGCAGGCCACCACAGTGATCTGATAATGGTGATATTTTAGATACTGGTGCCTATGTTTAGCCTAATTTTGTTCCTTGTAAACATGCCGCTGAAATCATAATCTTGTAGCTGCTGATCGCATTCTTGGCAGTGCTGCTTGCGCTCACACTGCTTTCGTTGAAAGAGCAGAGAGTCAGATTATTTTCTGAGAATAAAATACTTATAGAAACACATTCTCAAATTTACATCCGTTACATGTAAAATGTCCGGCAACTTCCGTCGAACAATTTTCAATTTAACCACTGAATCTTTTATTTAATCGTAACATTGTGAAACAAATATAAAATTAGTTTTGCTTGACGCATTCCGCTGCGTACACTAAATGGAGATCAATATAGGGACCGTCTTCTTTGTGTTAGAATTGACGTGACACAATAATGATAATAAAAATAATAATAATGATGAGAGTCTTTTCTGTTGGAGGCACAAGACCACTGGTATTTAATTTAGCGACTCTGAAAGGATGAAAGGTAAAGTCCGACCTCGGTGGTATTTGAACTCAGAACGTAGCGACGAGCGAAATACTGCTAAGCATTTCATCCTTCTTGTTAACAATTTTGCTAGGTCGCCGCTTTAAATCCTTTCTAATCTAGGCACAAGGCCCGATATTTGGGGGGAAGGGACCGAGTTGATTGCATCAATCTCAGTACGCAACTGGTACTTAATTTATCGACCCCGAGAGGATGAAAGGCAAAGTCGACCACGTTGCAATTTCAACTCAGAACGTAAAGACAAACGAAATATCTATTTCTTTACTACCCACGGGGTCCTAAACACAGAAAGGACAAACAAGGACAGACAAACAGATTAAGTCGATTATCTCGACCCCAGTGCGTAAATGGTACATGTTTAATCGACCCCGAAAGGATGAAAGGCTAAGTCGAACTCAGCGGAATTGGAACCCGGAAGGTAACAGCAGACGAAATACCGCTAAGCATTTCGCCCGGCGCGCTAACGTTTCTGCCATCTCGCCGCCTTAAATAATAATAATGATAATAATAATAATAATAATAATAATAATAATAATAATAATAATAATAGTAATAATAATAATATGCTCATATCCTAAGAAAAAAATTGTCTGTGTAATTCCAAAAAAATCTTAATCTGTGAACATTATCAAAAGTACTTTTAAAAGTATATAAAAGCAAACACATTTAAATGTCATCTTAAGATGACACTGTTATCTTACCATCAAATTATTTTAAAAACAAACTAATTTTCTTATGTTTTGACAGACACCCTTTAGAAAAATACAGTTTGCAAAACCAAAAATATGGTACCCGAGTCATAATACCAACTTAAACTTCTAACTTGTAGAAATACAAAGCAAAAGCGAAGCATATAACAAGAACAAGAACAACAACGACAAAAATAGTAAATAATAATGATGATGACGATGATGATGATGATCCTCTCTATTATAGGCACATGGCTTGAAATTTGGTGGGAGAGGAATATTCGATTGCATAGACTCCAGCTTTTCTTTGATAATTTATTTATCGACACCCGAAAGGATGAAAGGTAAAGTCGACCTCGGCGGAACTTGAACTCAGAACTTAGAGGCGGAGGGAATACTGCTAAGCATTTTGACCGGCGTAATATTAATAATAACAATAATAATGATGATGATGATAATAATAATAATAATAATAATAATAATAATAATAATAATAATAATAATAAAAATGATAATAATAATAATAATAATGATAATAATAATAATAATGATAATAATAATAATGATAATAATAATAATAATTATCAGCCCTAGGTGTATGGAAAACACTCGGCGAGAAACGGAAGAAAATATGAAAAAATGTGAAGAAAGAACGAAAAAACACAATAATAATAATAATGATAATAATAATAATAATAAGAAGAAGAAGAAGAAGAAGAAGAATTGATAAAAATTGCACTACTAGGCACTGCACACATCCTATGCAGAACACTTTCCATACAGTAACCATCAGAGCATCACAACAAATCACAGCACATACCCAAGGCACACAGAGCTGCGCTCGGTAGTGAAGTGAAAGCACGCTATAAAAATAAAACTGCTGAATGATGATAATAATAATAATGATAATAATAATAATAATAATAATAATAATAATATTAAATGCCTTGATGCAGCACCAGGCAGTGGCGCTCATGGCGTTTCGTTCAGCATCCTTAAACATCCCTTATCCAGCGACCTTTTGTCCTGCAAGGTCATACACTGTTTATCTTGATATAAGATCACCATGTCGCGTACATATGGTTATGATTCATGCCCCTGGTGTACTCTTAGCAGACGGGTAATCATGATGGGTATACTGGGCTTCACATATTTATACCCCAGTGTCACTTGTTGGCATCCACTGCTCTCTCACATTATTAAAAAAATAATAACAAAGGATATAATGATCTTGAAATAGAAATTGATTAAATGTGGAACCTCAAGACTAAAACAATACTCTTTATCATATGTGCCCTACGAATGATAGTAAAAGAGTCTGATAGTTCCGTATCTGAAATATCAAATGATTCAGATAAGAAATTCAAAAAATAGAGTGGATGAAGACTGCTATCTTGCGAAAAATTTTGTCTATATAATTCGAAAAAAATTTAATCTCTAAACATTATCAAAAGTACTTTTAAATGTTCATAACAGCAAACATCTTTTACTGTCATCTTAAGAACACACTATCATTTTATCATCAAATTACTTTTAAAACAAACTTCTAGTTTTCTTATATTTCGACATTCTCTAGAGCAATACTCTGTAGAAAACAAAAAAATATGACATTCTAGTCATAATACCAAATTGAACTTATAACTTGTTGTCGTTTGAGGTCTCTGGGTGAAATATTGAGTCAACTTGTTCAAATACAAAGCAAAAGCCAAACATAAGGGAAGAAGAAGAAGAAGAAGAAGAAGAAGAAGAAATATTCAGACAAATACATAAGAAAACACTAGGACTTACAAATATATCTACCACAGAGAATATTACACTGCTGGGCACTGCACACATCCTAAGCAAAGCACTTTCAATACATTAACCATAAGAGCATTACAGCAAACCACAGCACATACCCAAGGCACACAGAGCTGCGCTCAATTGTGAAGTGAAAACACGTTTTACAAATAAAACTACTGAATAATAATAATGATAATAATAATAATAATAATAATAATAATAATAATAATAATAATAATAATAATAATGATGATGATGATGAGGATAATAATAATAATAATAATAATAATAATAATAATAATAATAATAATAATAATAATAATAATAATTTTTAATTGCAGCACAAGACCAATGCCTCCCCACCAGAAATTACCAAAAACATGTAATGAAAAGAAATATTACAAGTAACTGCAGAATATGTGGAGATGGACAAGAAACGATAAATCATATTATCTCTAGCTGCCCAGTCCTGGCTAAGAAGGAATATATTCACAGACATGACAGAGTTGGAACCTACATACATTGGAAGCCATGCCAACATTATGGAATAACAACAGGAAAAAGATGGTATAGGCACACACCAGAAAAGGTCACAGAAAACGAGAAAGCAACCATACTCTGGGATACGCCGATACACACAGATAGAGAAATTAAGGCCAACAGACCAGATATAGTTGTCAGAGATCATGAAGAAAAAAATGCTTTCTAACTGATGTATCAATACCGGCAGATGGAGAAACTCTCAAAATACAAAGACCTGGAAATAGAGGTAACTAGAATGTGGAACCTGAAAACAGAAACAATTCCTATCATAGTAGGTGCATTAGGCATGATAAAAAAATATTCAGACAAATACATAACAAAAACACCAGGACTTACAAACACATATAACATACAGAAAATTGCACTACTAGGCACTGCACACATCCTACGCAGAACACTTTCCATACAATAACCATCAGAGCATCACAACAAATCACAGCACATACCCAAGGCACACAGAGCTGCGCTCGGTAGTGAAGTGAAAGCACGCTATAAAAATAAAACTACTGAATAAAAATAATAATAATAATAATATATAATAATAATGATGATGATAATGATGATGAGTAAAAAAAACAGTGACATGTAAAACCGAGGTGTATGTGATGAGTGCATTAGTTAATTGATTTCTGTGTGGGAGTAGTAGTAGTGGGTTATCAGAAATCATAAGCGTGAAATGCTATTCAGAACGTTGCGGGAATTGAAAACGAAATATAAGAATCAAAATTATCTTTCATAAATTAATATAATTTTTTTCTCAGTGATGCACTCTCTATATAACGTTATCAGCATTGCATCATCGCGCTCATTAATGATTATATTAGTGATGATAATGATAATGATGATGATGATGATGATGATGATGATTATCATCTTCAAAGTTAAAACGATCCTTAAAATCATCAGCGTCATCAAAAGCGTAAACCATTTGATGAACGCATGCAAATGGATTATTCTATTGCAAAGGGCTCCCCACCGCCCGACATGTTATCTGTTTTGTTATCAAACACTCAGTTTCGTACTTCCACCCACCTAGAGTATCACTTAATTTGAAACACTGCACGCTTCCATATATGCACCTTCTTGTTATTACAATTGCAATCAATGGTAGGCTTCAGTGACTCTAATTAGTAAAATATGCATAAACACACACACACACACATACACACATAAATATATACATACATTCATGCATGCAAATGTGCGTATGTGTGTGTGTATGGGCGTGTGTATATATGCGATATATAGAATTTCCACCATGTGCATATATGCGCTTATCTATGTGTATATACATAGACATATAAATGTTTATATGTGTGTTAACATCTTTGTCTACACACGTTATAATTCGATATACACATGCATACATATATATATACATATTCTACATACATACATATATACATATATACATATATATATATATTATATATAAATAGATGAGTGTATTTTACCTTGTTAACATATGTAGAAGAAAAAATACTTGTTTAAACCTGCGTTAACTCCATTTTTTATTCCTATATATATATATATATATATATATTATATATATATATGTGTGTGTGTGTGTGTGTGTATATATATATGTTATATATATATATATATATATATATATATATATATATGTATATATATATATGTATATATATATGTATGTATATATATATATATATATATATATATATATATATATATATATATATATATATATATATATATTATATTTGTTAATCGTTTCCATTAATGTTTTACAGTACTGCGTCCAGCAAATCACCCATCTGTGCACTGTGAAATAACCCGTTCAGTCCGATACCCGTCCACCCGTGGAATCTGTCCATTCCATGTTATCAGAGATTGTCCACCAGTTTATCGACCTCTTCTTTCTGATTAATGCATTCAGTGATGATGTATACTCAGCACACGTTGATCCAAAGCTTGAAGTTAGATTGATATGCAAAAATATGTAATTAATTGTTTTGTTTTGTTTTTTTGTCAATATATTTACGCGTCAGAGCCATGCGCAATCATCATTTTGCTTTCTCCTTCTGTGCACACACGCGTGAGCGCGCGCAGACACACACACATATATTATTCTATTCTTGAGCGTTATACTAATACGTCTTTTTGTTTTGTTCACCACATGACTTCGTCTTTTGATTTTTTCGTAAACTCTCCCTATACATATATATATATATATATATATATATATATCTATATATATATATATATATATATATATAGGTATGTATGTATTTATGTGTGTATGTATGTGTGTATGTATGTGTATATATCTAGTCAACAACCAAATTATATCTGACATCTATAACGGACTCGAAACAATGCCAAATATCCCCTTTAATTTAAGAAAACGGATTTGCACCATACTGTGTGACAGAACACAAAACAAAACCATATATTTTGTAAAGCATTCCATAGCGATAGGGGAATTGCTAAATCACGATTTTTTTTTTTTGGCAATCGATTGCATGCTTGGAAAAATTTAGCCTCCACGGATAGAGAAAACTATGATTAACAAGGCAATGGTGTCAAATAGCAGGTGAGCTGGTAAAAATTCCGCTTCAGCAAGGGAAAGTAATTGGTACAGAATATGATTCTGTGGTAGATAAATATTTTTAAAAAAGCCAAAGTCCGCAGTATTCGTTCTGAGAAAATGTTTCCTATAGTCGTTACTGAAGACGTGAAAAGATATAGCAACCATGACTTTGTAATTCCATCTTGTTATTGGGCGATTTTTCGTCTGCGATTGTTACACTTCTGTGCATTTTATCTATGTACATCTAAACACATTACCCAACACTAACACACATACACACACACATAAACACATACAAACACACACACACACACACACACACACACACACACGCATATACACACACATATTTATATATGCATAGGTATATATTTTATATATGTATATATTGGTTTGGTAACGTTTTTTTAAAATTTTGGATTTTATTGCGCTTTTAAATCTTAGAAGCTTTTTTTTTTCGAGAATTCTATTTTTGAATCAATTTAGAATCTTTTGTTTTTTCTAGTTAATTTTAGTTAATTTTTGTTTATTTTCTGATCATTAAAATGGAATGTCAAGTTAAGAAAAACAAGCATTTTTGACACCTCCTTCTTGTTACTTTTAATCAAGGTTCTAAGGCCGCAAAAGCTGCTTGCGACATTTGTGCTGTATATGTAGAAGGGGCCATAGATCAAAGAACCGCTTGTGATTGTTATGCCAAGTTCAAAAATGGAAATTTTGACCTCAAAGATGCACATCGTTCCAGCCGTCCAGTTGAGTTCGATGAAGAGCGAGTAAACCAGCCTTTGCATGAAAATTCTCGTCAAACGACAAGGGAACTGGCAGAGAAAATGGAATGCTCAAACACTGCTATAGGGAAGTATCTTCACTTGATGGGAAAGGTTCAAAAGTATGGAACATGGGTTCCATATGCTTTAAGTGACAACAACAAAAATCAATGAGCCACAATCTCTGCTGGTTTGCTTGCTCATCACCGTTCAACTCATGGACACAAGCAACGATTTCTTTACCGAATCGTTACTGGCGACGAAAAATGGTGTCTGTACATCAATATGAAGCAGCGTAAGGAATGGCTTAGCCCCGGTAAACAAGCGACACCGAGCGTGAAACAAGATCTTCATCCGCGTAAAACGATATTGTGTGTATGGTGAGACTGAGAGGGAATTATCCATTACGAATTGTTTGAACAGAACCAAACGGTCAACGCAGAACTTTATGTTCAACGGATGGAACGATTCAACACGCTATTCAAAGGAAAAAACCTAATCAGCAGCATTCAGTGGTTCTGCTGCACGACAACGCCCGCCCTCATATCGCCAATATGACCAAGGGAACCATTCAAACGCATGACTGGGAAGTGCTGCCCCATCCGCTGTACTCGCCTGGCACCAACGGATTTCCACCTCTTTCAATCTCTTTCAAATGCTATGCGCGGAATTTCGTTCACTACTGATTCAGAATTGAGAGCATGGTTGGATCAATTTTTCGAGTCGAAATCGGGTGATTTCTAACAACGAGGTATTGAAACTCTGTTGAACGTTGGAAGAAGTTGTAAACAACAAAGGTGAATATATTATTGATTAATTAGTTGTAATCTTTTATTAAACGTTTTATAAAATTAAATTTTAAAAAGCGGCGGGAACTTAGTTGCAAACCCAATATATACACACATATACATAAATATATACGTATATATATAAATATATATATATATATATATATATATATATATATATATATATATATATATATATATAAATAGATGAGTGTATTTTACCTTGTTAACAATTAACACGGATGAAATGAATGAATAGTTACCAGGGCAGCAAAAATACGTAGAAAGTAAAATACTTGTTTTAAACCTGCGTTTCTCATTTTTTATTCATATATATATATATATATATATATATATCACAATCAAGGAACGGTCATAATAGGCCATTCACCCACTAGAATAACAGCCAAAGCTTCAACCGCAAATAACATTATTCCGTAAACCAGGAGAAAATTAAAAAACATTACCCTGTAATTTCTTATACGATGCACCGTTTCATCTATGTTAATGGTGGCAAAAAAATTCTACAAAATTTTTTGCCACCCTATATTGATTAATATATATATATATATATATATATATATATATATATATATATTATATATACATATATATATATATGTCTGTGTGCGTAGTGTGTGTGTGTGTGTATGTGTGTGTGTATGCGTGGTTTCTGCATTTCATTATGTCAATTTAACACTTGCGCTAACACAGAGAGAGTGAACCAGAGATCCTGAAACTACCTAACTTTCTACTTCTCAGACAGCAAATGTACTCTCTTTTCTACTATTGTTCTTACCAACATTCGCGTTCTCAACTAGAGAGAAGAGATATGGCTCTTTTTCATCATTCATGTTTCTCGTAACTGATTTGATAGATTCCGCTGTATTAACTAATACAGAGTTGATTTGAAATCAGTCGACAAACATAATTTCTGAACGACACTACAACCGGGTTTAATCATTTAATTTGCCCAAGTTTCAGCTGTTATAGAGAAAATTTCCCTTCATCATGTTAGGTTTTTGACGTACGATACAAAACAGTGTGCAGTCAATATTATTAACTCTTTTACAGTGGTAATATATTGATGGCAACAGTCGAATAAAATGTACAGCCATATACCTTTATATTGAAAGAACTATAAGGGTTGTGACAAAATGGCATACGACGTTCGCCAGCGTCGGAAGGTACAGGTTCGACTCTACTCCAAGACACATGAGTTTTCCGTATATCCTTACAATATATATGTTGGTACCAGTTCGCAATTTGATTGCAGCGTTGAATAAATTTTAGTCAATCTTTCTTTCACTTTCTCTTGTTTTATTTCGATTGCGTGTCTTTTGTTCCACATTTTTCGTTTCGCTTAGTTCGTGCATGCACTGAACTAAATTTTGAGTAACACATAACACGTACGAACTTGGCAGGCATCAAGAAATATTTTTCTTCGCTCTGTTTATAAAAATGTTTTAACTTGTAATATATGTTCTATCAAATACGCAATAGTGTAGTTGTATAAACCTCGCAAATTGGAGAGTCTAACCTTCTTCATTTCCATCTCATCACCTCCATATTCCTACTCAGTAGGCAAACATGGTCGGCGATTATTTTGTAACTCTCCTGCTGTGCAACATCGCAAAGTGTCTACGCTTTGCACTGTTTAAATGTGTGCGTCTTTTACACAGTTCCTCAAGTACCAATATTGAGACTTTAATGTTCGGTCCGAATTATCTTCATCGAAAACGGACAATTCTTGACACGTAATTGTACCATTAACGGTGCTTCGAAATACGATGGATGCTTTATTTTGAAATTCCTTCTCACGAGTTTCTTTCCACACAGGTTTTACTGGACTCTGACAATATGTTTCTAGAAACCTTCTTGCTTTGTAGGAGCTCGTCGATAATATGGGGCTTGCGAAGCGTTTCTTGTTAAGAATGTGAAAATTCCCCGGTACGTTACATAGATGGATCTGCTTGAAAACTCAACCCTGAATAGTTATTGAATTTCGTTGCATTTTCAAAGTTCCAGTAGAATTTAGGGATAGATTTCAATTGCTCAAAACTTAGTCTGACTCCATTTATCATTTCTAATACGTTAAGTATGAAAAACAAATAAAGCTCCAGTGCAACAATGTGTATATGCACTTTTGGGACACCGTGTTTATTCAAAACTATACAAATATAAATACATATATATTTATATGTAAATTGTCTAGATTTGCATTACTGATGCATATATTCTTCTAAGAGTTGTTATAAGTGAATTTCCAATTAATTTAGGAAATAACAATTCGAACATTCAAAGGGGAAATGTTGATGGTCTATATATTGATCGAATAACTAAATAAGTTAACATTTCTGTCCACATTTCTCTACACAATTTCACTACGCACAAGTTACGGAGATTATCAACTTGCATTCTTATTGTTAATACAACTATCATGAAATATTATATTCTGATCGCTGACTTCTAGACGACACATATCAGCACCTAGAAGGATGAAATGAGAATTACGTTTGGTTGAGTTAATAACTTAATGTCTACAATAATTATAACATGACATAGTTTAAACTGCCTTCTTTCTATAATATTGATCATTGGATTTAATTTTATGAGATGTTTACTACATAATAGACCCTACACACCAGACCGTCGCAATGAAGAGATCCAGTTAGATTGAAATAATAGCTAGATATGAATATAAAGAACACTTAGAATTTTTAAAAAATAGGAAAATTCCATAAAATAATGTTAAGGGACTGTATTTCTTTCAATAATAGGATAAAATTGATTCATAGCAAGTTGATTATCTCCCTTACTTCAGTGATCATCCAGTCAGCTGTAAGATTACAATAATTTGATAACATAATGAATTAATCTTTTGCTTCCGTATTGTTGATAGTCATATTCCATAATTACTTACTTAATTGACTTCACATCACCTTCAAAATGGAGCTTAGATCTTAAATTTCCAAGAATTCAAAACTACATTTGTTAGCTACAACTCATTTATAATGCATATTCAATTACTGAAGCATTCCGGAACAATGAAGTCTACTCTTTGTCGCATTTATATAAATTGTTAGAACATTTCATAGAAAGAGATTACATTGAAGGTTGGCGAAAATAGTTTTCTATAGAAATTCAGTCTTCGAACATTATAATAATCAAATCCAATGTTAACAATCCGGATTTCCAACACACATTAATTCAATGATGTCTTCTGTATATGTCAAAGAAAATTCCCATAGTTTTGGAGAAGCCGACATCCCAATACTTCTGATGGAAATTATGTAGATGGAAACTTTGTGCTATCTGAGCTGATAAACAACGTGTCATTAGTCGCTAGATTTAATCCATTGTATGCATTCAGACTATGTGTCTGCTTAAGAGCAGACACATGATATCGTTGTGCGCCTGATTTTTCTGTAACAATCCATGAGTTTTAATTTTCTTCCCTACTTTCTACAACGATATTTCCTTCTGTAGTTAAACCATAAAAGAAAATGTTGGATACAGAACGAGTGCAGGTGACAACCTCGTTGATCAATATGTCAAGTACTTGAAATTCGAACAAACAATTTTCACACTCGGCCTCCCGGTAGATTATTGAAAAACAGAGCTACTGTGCAAATGTTTCTAAGCTACCTGAGAGAGTATTTAAATGCTGTACTTAGTGCCAAGAAAAATTAGTTGGTTAGCCAATATTTTCGCATCTTCAACCACTTAGCCTTACTTCTACATGTCCAATTGCCAAATATTGACTATGTTAACAGGGGACAGTGAGGGTTTAGAAGTCTAATCGTCAATATCTTATAAATTTTTGAGGTGTCATTCGAACCATCGGCGTTTTGGCAACTGGTCTAAACTTCTATGATAATCTAGAATTTATTATAGAAGAAAATTCAGCTGTTAAGAGAATTCTTTTCAGGCATACAGTGGAATATAAATTAGTCTGTTTTATGCATATCATTCATTATATCATCCCACCTGCTATTAGTAAATTATATTACATCTTTCATTTCGATTATATTTAGGCAACACAAATATCAAAAGTTAATGTTGAGTTTCACTAACTTGAAACTAATTTTATTTGAAGGTCAACTAAGCCTTTTATCAGATTTTGAAGCCGAGTTTAATACTCCAACGTTAGTTTGTAATTGGTCATTAATGGAATAGCGAAGACGAAAAGATATAGATTTTCAATGATGTTTAGTTGCTCTACGTACGAATAGCGAACACGAACGTTCTTGTGAATATATTACTGGACAACCGGTCGATAGATTGTATACTCTTTCTCTCTCTTTTTCTCTCTCTCTCTATCACACATGCACGCGCGCACTCACTTACCTTCTCGCTCAGTGGTCTAGTCCATTAGGTAAAATAAGATGATATAACTTAGCTCCGTGAGCAACGGCTCGGACATACAATTAAATATAAAATTAAATTGAAGCGTTAAATTCTATCTCACCCACAGGAATAGGTAAATGAGATAGAATACCGACTTCGCCAAGGAGAGCATTGCTTCTATTATACATAACATGACGAAATTAAGAAACATTCACTGCACAGATGCGTAACGTGAAGGCCGCAGAATGAATGTTATAAGATGTCCATGTATATAGCGTTGGCGTATGTATGTATTTATGATGTTCGCTCCTCAAATACATGGTTTCTTCTTCCGTTCCTCTGCACAGCAACTTTGACAATTGCTTTGTCATACAGACTATGTCCAACAAATACTTTGTGAGTGAATTCTGTTTATTGAAAGAAGCTGAGTTGGCAAAACCGGATGTGAATCGGATTAAGTGCATTGTAGCATATGCTCTGGCGTTCTATGTAGTGCGTTTGAAGTCGGGTTAAGGTAACCTTTGTCTTTTGATCGGCTAAGGTCCATAGAATAACACTGAGGTCAGTATGCAGGATTATATCTCCGCCCCAAATTTCTCTCCCTCTGTCTCAGTTCAAATTGTTACTTGTCTGCAGTTGGTCTCTACCCCGGGAAGCTGCTTATCAAAAATATTATATCCAAAACTTTGCAAGTTCTCACAAAATGCACCAATGCCTTTTAATTCAAAAGCAAAAGAATGGTATTTGACAGGCATTTATGATTTGCTTTAAGGGAGCACTGACTATAGAAAAATCCTGAAAAAGAGGCAATGGATAAAAAAAGTAAAGTAGAAAGAAAACTTCAAAAGAAGCACAATCACAAAAATTTAAATATTCAGTAAAATACCAAAATAGATAATAAAACAGATTTATCAATGAACTTGGATGCGAAGGAATGGGTACTAAGATAGAACTACTTTCCAACTATTTTCTGATATTAATTTAGATGAATAATGCAATATATAAATAAATGAATGAATTAATAAATAAATAATCTCCGCTATGTGCGTATACATACATACATACATACATACATGCATACATACACACACACCCACACACCCACACACACACACATGTATATATATATATATATATATATATATATATATATATATATATATATACATATACGTGTATAGTTCTGTTACTGTTTGTGTGTATGCATATATTTGTATATAAGTGTGTAATCTATTCTATAACATAAGACAATACGGCCGGCTTGAATATTTGAAGTAAGATATTATGTTTCATGCGTGAATGAAAAACATCTCATGTATTTTTCACGGTAGTGTGAAGATAGTCTTGGAATTTCTTGAACTGATAAAGTTTACCATAAATTTATCTACGTGTTGTTATGCTTTTTTTCATCTTCTAATAATAATCTTTTCGGATTTTCTCTTTGAAGAGTGAAACATAAAAACATAAACATGAAGTATAATATTAAATGGCGTTTTTTATTATAACATTTATCCTAACTTCTGTGTTGTGTTTTAAACAATGAACGTGGGTTGTTTAACTTGGAAAACATCATAAAATCTGCAGCTTCATTACACACGTAGCATAAAATTCAGTGCGACCGAGGAACTTTCTACGTTCAAGCTACTAGAAATATGGACTAAATTTTCATTGTATCAGATCAAAATGATTCGAAAAATGTGTAAGCATACATTGGATAACGTTCGTGTTAAACAGATTATGTAGTCTTAGAAGCATTCTGGCTGAGAAAACATGTCTAAAAATCTCGTGTTATATGTATTCTATCTGAGAAATCAAGCAAGATGTTCCCAACTAGTTTATCTTCATATGCTTCACGTCCAGTAAACTATCAACAGTGGCATAAGAACACTTCCACAAGGTAGTCTAAATAGCAGATGGCTTATAATTATCGGGATCTTCAAGTGCATCAAACCTCGCTGTCCTCCGAGGCAACGCCTTTTCCGTTTTGTTTACTGGTGCCTTGAGAAATGTTTCTATATTGTGAAAGGCAGGATTCTCCTTTAATGCAGCCTGAATACTATACATACCTACACCAGAAATATGACCAGCGTAAGGCATCCCTGTTTAATTCCGTAGCTGGTCAGATTTTGAACGTGCTATACAAATAGAATAATTTTAATCGATCCCATTATACTAAACACCGATATATATGAATATCAAGGACTCTCATACATGGCTTTATAATATTTCACCCTTAATAAGAGCATTTTGAAGAAGGTTTTGCTGGAATAAATAATTGAGGTGTAATTCCTGCCGGAGAACTTGTTCTACTGAAGGAGCTTTACATTTTAAAAGTTACTTAGCTATATCCAGTATTTTAATTATATAAGAGAATAAACGGATAGGTTAATCCAATACGTATATGAATATATGCATACATCTATATATAAAAATATCTATGTCAAAGCTGAAAACCGGGACAAAATTTTATTTTAATTCTCGTTCTCAAGGGTTACTATTAGGAGATATCATACATATTTTTCTATATGTATATCCATGTAAATCCTATTAACAATGAAACATATATAATGGGGCGCATAATACGCCACATGTTTTCCAGTTTCCAGATTCGCGTATATTATCTTCATACAGTCTGCACTCTGTATCTTGTTTCGGTAGTAATGTATTACTAATTGGTACAAAGAGCAAACAAAGTTTATATCATTTGTTCCCACGTTGTAGCAAACGATGTAAATTTTACTTATCTAAAATTCTCATATATACGCGTGTCGTGTGTCGTGTGTATACATGCAGTAGTGTGATGGAGGAAGAAGACAACAGAAAAAGAAGCAAACAGGAGAAAGAAATACAGAGACCTTACCTGTTGACCTAGGCGGGATGGGCTATCACTGTCAAGAAATAAACACGTCCTTGCACGCTGCCGTACC
>NC_043010.1:39813767-39841267 GCF_006345805.1 Octopus sinensis
TTTCAACAATTGAGGGTAAAATTAATTAATTAATCAATTTCACCAAGTATTCAGTATGCAAAGGGACCATTTAAGGCGAATTCAAATTATTACATTATATAAAAGGGCTTAGTAAAATAAATTACTTTGCCGCATACTGAATAATTTGAATTCGCCTTAAATGGTCCCTTTGCATACTGAATACTTGGTGAAATTGATTAATTAATTAATTTTACCCTCAATTGTTGATATATATATATATATAAATATATATATATATATATATATATATATATATAAATATATATATATATAATATATATATATATGTATATATATATGTAATATATATATATATATATATATATAATATATATATATATATATATATATATATATATTTCCAACAAAGTTATCCAATATTCTGCTGGTAGAAGACCTAATTATCCATACATAAGTATTTTTATTGCCTTGCAATTACTTTACCGTGTGTACTAAATGGATGAGGGTCAATAGATATTTAACCATTAATTCCTAGAGCAATAAGAAAATGGAGGGGATCAATAGGTGGTTCATTAACTTTTAGACATTATATTATGTCAATTTATCTATTTATTTATTTACTAAAATGACAATTACAAGAATATACATACATGTATGACATTATGCTTTACATATAAAATATATTAATATATAAAGATATTTTCCAAATTTATATTCCTCTATGTTATATTTTAATAATTACTGATATCATCATATATTAATGTATTATATATGTAAAGCATAATCTATTATACATGTATGTATATTCTTGTAAGTGTCATTTTAGTAAATAAATAAATAAATTGACATATGATGTCTAAAAGTTGTTGAAACACCTATTGATCCCCTCTATTTTCTTATTGCTCTCTCTCTCTCTCTCTCTCCATATATATATATATATATATGTGTGTGTGTGTGTGTGTATGTATGTATGTGGTCAATGCTCAGGGTCGTAAGTTCGTGAATTCGATATCCGACAGCGAGTTGTCTCCTTGAACAACGCACTTAACTTCACGATATTCCAATGCACTCAGCTAACAAAAGTGACTTGAGCATGTATTTCAAAAGACCGGCCTTGTTATATTCTTCTTCACGCTGAATTTTGCTGTGAATTACGTCTCAGTGGAGCGCTCAGTCACTTGAATGAGCAGGCTTTCGGTTGATCGATCTAACTGGAGCACTCATCGTCGTGAACGACAGAGAACCAGAGTTTTATGTCTGTCTGTCTGTCTGTCTGTCTATATGTATGAATTAATGTATGTATGTATGTATGTATGTATGTAGTATATATTTATATATGCATTTATGCATTGTGGAGGCATATGGCCTAGTGGTTAGGGCAGCAGTCGCGGGATCGCGAGTTCGAATCTCAGACCGGGCAATGTGTGCGTTTATGAGTGAAACACCTTAGCTCCACACGGCTCCAGCAGAAGGTAATGACGAACTTCTGCTGACTCTTTCGCCACAACTTTCTCACTCTTTCCTCCTGCATCTTGCATCTTGCGACGGACCGGCTTCCCGTCCAGGTGTGGAACCCATACGCCAAGGAAACCGGGAAACCGGCTCTATGAGCCAGGCGTGGCTCGAGAAGAAACAAACAACAATTTACGTATGTATTATATACTTCATTTTACTTAACTGTAGCAAACAGGAGAGTAAAACACTATTGCTCATTCAAAACCACTGCGCGAGAAAGGACTTCTTTCGTTGTAATTCTCTCAAGTTATAAATATCGATGAAGTCATGCCAATGAAGACCTGTATTAAATAGATTACTAGCAAAATCGAGAATGTTAATTGCTAAGAAATCTCTGTTTCACGTAGTTAGATGTAGGTTATATACGGCCTCTTCTGTGTTTTATGTTTCGAAATGCTACATTCACTATTGCTCTCTTGTGCAGCTAGTCATTACTTTTAATATACAACGTACCAAACATGTATCGGTCGTTGAAAATGCCCGAAGGAAAACCACCTCGTATTTTTCATCAAGCTCTCTTGGTAGCGTCGATCAATAAATAAGATTTTATACGTGTATGGTTGAAAATAATCAACTGAATTAAGCTGGGCAGATGAATAACAGATAGAAACACACAGAAAGATGGATAGAGAGCCAGCTTCAAGGGACTCATTATTAGTTTATCATTTCTTGATAAATATTACCAAACATATACACTATTTGTCATTGCTTTTACTTAATCCTGAAAAAACCCTAGGAAAAGCATTCTAATCGTGACCAACCAGACACGTCTGAAATATTTGGAATCAATACAAGGAGAATAGTACCACTTATAGAACATTTCCAACTAACGTTTTCTTAAAACAAAATCTTAGAGCTGACATCCAGCAAATTATATTTCATTTCTCCTGCGTGAGTACATAATAATTCCGGCAGAATGCCGAAATCCACGTGATGGGGATATAAATTTAGATGTCAATATAATTCTTAAGGAATCGTTTTAAAATCTAGTCATTACTTTTTACTTCTTTGATATTCTAATATAACAATTCGTATGTATATATATATATATATGTATGTATATGCATTCATATGTGTGTATGTATGTATGTATGTATATATATATATATAATATATATATATATATATATATATATATATATATATGTGCGTGTATATATATGTATATGTATGTATGCATTTATATGTTTGTATGTTTATATATATATATGTGTGTATATACCTTTGTATGTTTATATGTAAAGAAGTAGATATGTGAACAAGCATGTCCTCCTCCTTCTCTCCTCTGCTATCATATTTTTATCAAAAGACATGTGTCTTACACCACATTAACAAGAACCCACCCTACACCCTATCCCCAAACACACACACCTAAACTCATCTTTAACAGGAAAATTACTGAAACTTCTCTATATAAAATTAAGATAGTTGATTCAGCTATAAGAAAAGAATTTGAAAAACATCTCACTAGTATATTTTTCACCAATGGAACCAGGTGGAGGGCACTTTCACAAGCCCTTCATGTTACACTCCTTAAACACCCCACCTCCTCCCAACACTACTCTCAATCATTTTGTTTTTACCATTCACAATTTGCTTTCAGCTACTGTTCATCAATACTCCTTCACTCCCACACTTATCAACATACCCCAACCCCACTACACATATTTATATATTATCTATTTTATTCTATGATCGAACGCTACGCATCCTTTTCCCGGTGAGTTTTATCTTAATAATTACGATGCGTGCTCTTATTCTATCTCTTCTATTTCTTCTCTGTCTATATATATATATATATATATATATATATCTTCTCTGTCTATCTTTCTCCCTCTCTTGTTCTTCATCCTTTCTGGTTTTCTCTCCTCTTCACCGTTCCCTAATCTTCTCCTCTCCTCTTCACCGTTCCCTCTCTTTCACTCTTCTTCTTCATTGACTCTCCCGTCGCTGACACGTGAGGAAAAGGAATCTATCTTCTGCCCATTTCTTTCATAAAGACATCGCGTGCTTATACCTGTCTCCTCTCATAAGCTCGTCTTCCTAGCGTTCATAATAATTTTTCTATGGTCTTGGCTTAACAGCTCTCACCGTTTATTTTTACTGTCTTCTTCTCACTGTCCTGTTCTTGTTCCCACTTTCAGCATCTGCAAAAAATCCAAAATTTTATTTAATTTGCGTTGCAGGAAGGATTGTTTTAACGAGGTCGCGTATTGTCCTTGCCATCGAAACGCGGAGTAGATGAAACGGGGACAACTGATAAAGGGGAATATTATTTATGTTGCATGTCTCGTTTCTCTGATTGTTTTTTTTTTTTCCATTGTTCCAAAAAAAGTTCGTTTTCCATGTTTTTGTTTTTATGTTTTCGTTTCTCATTGCGTTCAACATATTGTGATGTCTTGTACCCATATATGCATGTATATATACATATATATGTAGGTATGAATGAACATATGAACATATTTATATATTATTTATATTATTATACAATCTGAGATCAGTTTGACAATCGCCACTGATGAATGCGCGAGAGTTCTCCAGAAAAGTTACCAACAATTCTTTAAAAAAATATCCCCACCGAAGTTAACAAAGGATTTAACTAGAACGACAAACTAAAATGTCAAACTGTTAAAAAATGAATAGATAAGAACTACCAGTGAAATCATTCTTTTCTCTTTTCAAATATGTATATGTATATAATTTTTTTTTTTTGAAAATGATTAAATGTTTGGCAACCGCGATATTTCATGTTCAATACAACTACGAGGTGGGAGTCCATTGCTGGATTGCGTTATAACGTCAACAGTTCAATCATTGTTAGCGCAATTATGTACATGACAATTGTATAAAATCTTAGTATGTTTGTTTTTCACCATGTTTATGTAATATTGATACAAGTTGGGAAATATATAATAGAAACATCTCAGTTGACAACATTATATCTCCGTGTTCTATAAATCTATGGATCAGATTACAGAGATGGGTTATAATCCAGAGACAAATAATTACTGCCCAACATATACGGGAAGAAAGGAAGAATAGTTACTTGCAGGAAAAAATGCTAACGATGTCGACTGGATTCAATCTACGACAACTCGGTCCTCCTGTCCCACAACAAACACACACGCACACACACACACATATATATATATATATATATATATATGGGGGGTGCGTTTGCATATGAGTGTGTGTGTCTCATCAACAAGTATCAGGTCGGTTGCCATAGTAACGAAGCCAAAATACGCAGAATAAAGCAGCTGGCAAAGATTGAGCTTTAACTCTACTGCGTATGCACATTATGTTTTAACGTTCTAGCTTAATTCCGCTGTTTACAGCAGTGCTTGGATGGAAGGTGTGTAGTGTGAGATCCTCGCATTGATCAGAAGCCTATGCAAGGTTGCAGAAAGTGTATGGAGAGCAGTGAATGAGCCGCACACAAGATCCTTCCAAGATGGCCGAAAAATTATCGAACATTCTGGGAGAGTCGCTCCCGCAGAACTGAGTGAAACTTTGCAGATGTGCGTGCAGCTGTGAGGGGAAATCGCCGAATCACCATCCGTGAATTATATCAGAGGATGTGCAGATTGGTTACTCTCAGTTCAGTCCACTACCACTGAAGATTTGGGTATGAGACGCGTGTCAGCCAAGTTTTCCCAGATCTGCTCTCAGCTGACCAAAAGGACACTCGGGTTACAGTTGCATAAGATCTCCTTGATTGTATCGAGATGTCTGAAAGCATTTTGAAAACTTTGCGTACACCTCTGAGCAGGTATCGCCAATCTTTTAACAAAATTTGATGCAGATTATCAGCTCAACTTTTTCTGTCATGGTCAATGCGATGATCAAACGCTACACACCTTCCTTCCAAGGGAGCTAGAACGTTCAAACTTAGTGCGTATGTACGGCAATGATCGAGGTCAATGTGTGCTAAGTGGCTTCATTTTGAGTTACCATATAACAGTGCGGATACTTATTGATCAGACCACGTATATATATATATAACTGTACTTGTTGCCTATCGGATCAAACAGCGAATAGCCACTTTAAGAATTTATAATTTTCACTTCACAATTTTCTAAATTAGGCGATCTTTCCTATGTTACTATATATAAGGCTGACAAGGTGACTTAATTTCTTTTAACACGGCGATGGATTAATACGTCACTAATGAAGATTGATTAAATCTGAAATCAACGCTGATATGATTCCATCTCGCTTGTCGTAGTTGGGGGCGGGGACGGTCTCCCTTGTCAGTCATTAGAAAAGTACTCTCACATTACTAAGAGTTGTTCTGACTCGTATTTCTGACACCGTCACTTTAGTCATAAATAACTGTACTTGTTGCCTATCGGCTCTAATCTAAATAACGAGTAGCCAACATAATTGATAAATTATAAATATATATATATATATATATATATATATATATATATATATTATATATATATATATATACTTGCATACATACACTAATGCTATCATATATATACAGAGAGAGAGATACACGATTTTATATAAGCTTTCATATACATACACTTATACATACACACATATATGTGTATATATGTATGTATGTATAATAACAAATAATGTCCTATACTAAATAAGCAATTATAATCTGTTCATTTTGGCAAAAGGAAATGAAGTCATTCATCCATGTTTTGTGCGTTTGACTGAATTTAAAACTTTTAGTAACGAGAAAACATTGTTTCCTAAACTTCAAAATATGAACAGATATATACATACGTGCATATATATGTACAAGCATACATTATAGCAAATATACAGATATGTATACATATATTTCTGTGCATACATTTGAACATATACGGTCATTTGTACCACACACACACATACAAACACACACAAAAACACACACACACAAACACACACACACACTCATATATATATACTCGGATATGCAGCTCTCTATAGATAACTCTTCCATATGTATATGTGAGAGTGTGTGGGGGGGGGCGCAAGTCTCGTGCATGCGTGTGTATATGTCTGTGCGTGTGTGCGTGCGTGTGTGTGCATATGTATATATTTCTTTCCGTCAGATTATCTTCTATAGGTTGTTTGTTAAATTTCAAACGAGATAGCAGTACTCAGCTTAGAAATTAATCTCTAATGGTTAACAAAATAACACGGCTTTCGATTGTTATAAATATATTGGAAAAGTCAGATCTGCTGTGTGAGTAAGAAATCTATTGATAGCTACGCCAAATAATATATTTGTTATATCCATCTAAAGATTTCATGTCTGGAGGAAGATCAAGGGATTTTAGTTAATGTTCTGCTTTCTACATAAGAAACATCTCTTGTTATTGTTATGAGAATGGAAGTTTCCAATAAAATATATATTTATTGTTCAAGATTTCTATTCGCGTTGGGAGCTAGAGTTATTAAGTGAGTTTTCATCTACGCAATTAATTTGCAACAAATTTGCTAAAACGTTAGTACCTGGTGTTTGTCTTGTTGATGTTGAAGGATTAGTTCAACTTGTATATTGAGTTGAGGCATGATTAAATGCGTTCGACTCTTTGCTGTGATATTTATATTTTCAGATATAGCCTATTTAAAACGGTATTTCATTAATACCTTTATCCTTACTTTAAATAAAGGTGACTTTTGAGGGGAATTCGATTGTTCTTGCTATTAGATTGCTAAGAATGTTTGGAGCGAATGTTCTAGAAAGAACAAGTACCAGTCTTTCCAAAAATTTTTTGTAGAATATTTTGAGATTTCTCTACATTAATAAGAAGACATAAAGGCAATTTAAATCCTTATAATCTTCACTTCTCCTTTTAACCCCTTACCCAAGAATTATTTTGAAAATAAATGTATTTTTTCAGACATATTTTTTAATTGTTTTATTTTACTATGTCAAAAAAGAGTTTATAATAGACGAAGGAACTCGTTTGCTGTCGATTTTGGCGAGTCTATCTTTTGACGAGTTAACTCGCCAGAGATAGAAAAAAACGATTTCGGTCAAAACGCATATATTCGTTTCTGCCGGGTAAGGGGTATCCATGAGAAAACCTGATTAATTGGCGACCATGCTTTGCTCAGGCTAATTGTAGCTGATGCTGTTCTTTTTACCGTATTAGTAATTGTGGATATTTAAGTATTTTTTATTACGGGCGAGACGAACACATAAAGAAAGGACATGGTAAGTAATATAGTTGAATCTCCTACTTAAGTATGTTGTTGAAGGAATGAACGAGGGCGTAAGAAGTCGAGCGTTTGTTAAAAGATATATTTCTACTCTGAGCAAAAAGCACAAAATTTTGGTGGGGAGGGGGGGGGCAATCGATTAGCTCGACCCAAGTACGCAACTCGTACTTGATTAATCGATCCCGAAAAGAAGAAAGGCAAAGTCGACCTCGGCGAAATTTAAACTCTGAACATAAAGATAGAGGAATTACCGCTAAGTATTTCACCCCGGTGTGTTAACGTCTCTACCAGCTCTCCGCCTTGGTGCTGAAAAATATTTCTACTCGGTTTATCAATCTTCTTCAGTCTAGATTTTCTGCACTTGTGAATTTGCGTGTACATTCACGAGTATATGAGTCGTTTCCTGTTTGTTTATATGACGTTTCTCATTCAGAACTATTCGTCTAGATCAATGGTTCTCAACCAGGGTCTATATAAGGTTTTGATGATAAAATTTGCGTGCGATAAAATCAGTTATATTTTTGCCAAACGAAACATACTTCAACAACTTTATATATATTTCTTTATAATTCGATTATAAAAATACAATAGGATTTTCTAAACATTCACTTGTTATGAGGGTCCACCCGAGTAAAATAGGAACCACAGTAGTTGATAGACAAAGCAAAATCGTTCAGAAGCACTGGTTTAGATATTCTGATCGTTAACCTACAACCATTGTCAGTACCACAAGGTCAGACATGTCACAAATTTTCTTAAACTCTTTTATCTGAGTTACCAATCTCATTTTAGTCAATGAGCAATTCTCAAATCTCTAAAAACATCCAAATTTTTAATCGAAATCATGGAGACAGACACCTTCTCCAATAATATTGGAAACACTCGAGGATTCCTTTCTATATCCTCATCTCGCTGTGGTATATAACACTTCTGCATTCGTAGATTTTTCTGGCAGATATTCATTTCATATTCTGTTGTGTATTTCTACTTGGATATTCCGCTGTAACAACCTACACTCAACACATTTTCTAGCTGATGATTCAGGATTGTTTAAAAATAGCCTGCATACGCCTTATATAACACGCAACATAAACTGGCAGGGAGATGATAGGGTTTACATTTTTCAAACACTATCAAACCACCTAAGAATTTCAACTGTTGTTGATTTTATGTTGCTTTTAAATTCCATGAATATTTTATTTCAAAATTTGATTTAGCACATCATTAAGTATCATACTTAATAGGTTTGAATTTAATCTTCAACCACGCACTAAAATGAATATTACAATATCTCACATCTGACAAGTAAGCTTTTGGCGCAGTCGTGATTATACGATGAATAGTTTATTTCCAAACCACACTGTTCTGGTTTTAGTACCACAGAGTGGTATCTTGAGCAGGCGTCTTCTACTACATCCTCGGACCAGTAAATCCTTGTGAGTATATTTGCTTGACGGACACTAAAGCAAGTGCATCGTATGTATGACAAAATCACTAATGACAAGGAAAGAGTTTAGCATCAATATAAGATGCTTAACCACATACAATTCAACTAAACTAATGGAATGATTATTGTGGTTGACAAAACTAATTTAACACGTTTTCATAATTCCCATGCTCAGCTATTCGCCTTTACATTCTGGGTTCGTCCTTTCGGGGGTCAATGAAATAAATATTGGTTGAGTACTGGGGTCTATGTAATCGATTAATTTCTGCAAAATTTCAAGCCTTGTGCCGATAGTAGAAAGAATGGTCCCTACGCTGAATGCAACATTTCTAACCAACAATGAATATGTCATGTATATATATACAAAGATGAATCTTTTTTCTTTTATCTCTACATTGTTTCAGTCATTACAGTGTGGCAATGCTGGAGCATTGCCTTCGAGAATTTTTAGTCGGATGGATCGCCTCGAATAGTTATATAGTTTAAGCCTGATCATTCCTCTATTGGTTACAATAAGTTACAAGGTGACCGATTGTGGTGAGAGACACCCATTTTTTTCTCTCCTTGTTTTTTCTGTGTCCCTTTCTGCAGAAGAGCGTAGGCTCAAAACGTAAAATACTTTTTCTATTCCTGAGCGTTATACTAATACATCTGTTTGTTTTGTACACCACCTGTCTTCGTCTTTTGTTTTTTTTCGTAAACTCTCCCTATATATATATATATATATATATATAATATATATATATATATATATATATATATATATATATATATATATATATTCAAATTTCGATGACGTAAACAAACAAAGTTTGCTTTCGAAGCGTTGAGATGTCTTGGAAAGCTAACGTGATTTTAATTTCTTAACGCATGATAATGCTAATAATCTAGCCTGAACAGGATAAGCGACCCCTATTTTGCAGAAAAAAGTAATGGCGGCTGGCTATGAGATTGGAACTCACACCTCCGTGATTATGCGTCGCGGTGCTCTGAACCAATTAAACTAAACCGCCCACACCATATATACATACATACATACATACATACATACATACATATATATATACATATATATATATATATATAATATATATATATATATAATATATATATATATATATATATATATATATATATATATATATATATATATATATATATGAGTGCAAGTCAAACATTATCCGCACATTCGCCATAGCATATTTATATATTGTTACACTGTATTCTACGCATTGTACAATTGTGGTCATGTGATCGAAGTTTGAGCCTGATTGCGGTATTTTTCTTTGTGGCATCAACAAGAAAAAGAAGAACAAAGATCAACAGTGTGCGACCAACAGTGCAAGATACACCCAAACGCCGAAGCCTGATATCGAAGTAAGTTTTGTTGTTGCTTGAAAATGCACGCCCACACATGGCCTCCGGGAACGTTGAAGCCATTGATCAATTGGGTTTGAATGTGCTGGAACACCCTGCCTGCAGCCAAGATCTCGCCCCTCCGGACTATCATATATTTATACCGCTCGAAGAAGGTTTACGAGGTCGTTGATTTCCTACGGACGAAGAGCTAAAGGAAGCCATGCATAAATGGTTGCACGACCAACCGAAATCCTTCTTCGCAAGCTTCTGGATCACTGGATCAAGTGCATCGAGAAAGAAGATTTAGATAGAAAAATGACGTACTTGCTTAATTTTGGACTCTCCTTCGTATATATAAAGCCCAGAGAAAAGAGTACAGTTGGACAGTTATTTTTTAATCACTATACATGTTTCCATACAACATAGTTCTTCATATATATAGGAATTTGATTATGCAACGGTTTACCTGTATAAAGGGAACCTGTTGTATTTCTTCAAGTGTTACTCAATTGCTGTTCCCGTTAGTTACAAATCAATCGACTTCAATGCTAAGATATACTAACCGTACTTCTGACTCTATCTTGCTCGATGTTATTTTCACAGTCGACGAACGCCCGAATCGAGACTTGGAAGTTTATCGTAATACTATCGGCTATTCTATGGGTGAACGGGCTATATTTTGTACTGTGCTACGTTCCTAACGGAATATCTTTATGTATAAAAGTGAGGTTGTGTGCTGTCTGTCTCCTACGATTTAGATTCCTAACTACTCCCACATTTTGCGTTGCAGTTTAACCAAAACCGGGTATCTTATAGTCGTGATTTATATCGAGCCCTTCTGGGTATTAGCGCGCGTCCACGATGAGTCTACGATTAAAAACAAAAATTACCATCATTTCTTCCCATTTTTTAATGCGTTTTTGGCATATATAAAGGAAGTAACTCTCTAAAAATTTATTATTAAATCTCAGAACGTAAAAAGCTACAGTAACACCACCCCCTTTGTGGTTAGCCATATTGAGATGGCTATTATACTTTACATCTCTAAAAATGGTATATAGTTATTTCCCTTACAAACCCGAGCAACGCCGGACGATACTGCTAGTACCTTATATATATATATATATATATATATATTATATATATATATATACACGACAAGGTTCTCTTAGTTTCCATCTACCAAATCCACTCACAAAGCTCTGGTTGTCTTGAGTATATAGCAGAAGATACGCAGTGAGACTGAATCGAGAACTAAATGATTTCGAAGCAATCTTCTTACCACACAGCCACACATATACACATAAATACATACGTGCACACACACATACACACACACATATATATATATATTATATTATATATTCACAAAAACAATAAAGATTCAAGTTAATTTAAATGAATTTACTTGAATATGGTACCTAACTTAGATGCACCAAAAAAAAACTATATGTTTTAACAATACAGTAATGTGGGGTGATTATAAGCGAGAAAGAAGCAACAAGAATGGATAGGTTTTAGTACAATCGTTTCATACAAGGACAGGCTTTATTAAAAGTTAAAAAAATTACAGCTTATAAAAACGTGTCCCGTACTCATCAGCTAAAATACATGTGAGTTCTCTAGACATCCTAGTGGTTGAGGCTATACTCATAGAAGTAATGTAGATAATTAAGTAACATAAACAGATTTCCAAAGTTCATTAAAGTTCTTTAAAGATGATGTACAGTATTATCACAGAATTTTAAAAAAGTTTTAATAGCATCACAGAGAGATGACCTAATCCATAGCGCACATATGAATTCCAGAGATATGAGGAGGGATTACATACTCACAGACGACAAATTTATCCATTGTTAATCACAACGAGATGGGTCTCAATTCCTGCTTATTAGCATTACAGAGAGGGTGAATTAATCTTTGTATAGATGCCCAATTTCCAATGGTGTAGATGTAATTTCCAGAGAAATGAAGAGGAATTTCATATTCACAGGCGATAAATTTATCAATGGTTGCACAACAATGAGGTAGGTATCAATTCTTGCTATATGATTAGGTATTTGCCACATTAATCACATTACTGCTATTTACAAGAGGCTGTAGCTATTTAACTTTTAAAGGCTGAAGGGCTTTCTAGAGAGGCAAAGAACAGAAAAGGGAAGGGAAGAGAGAAAGAAAAGAGAGAAAATAAAGGAGGAGGGAGCAAAAGGGGGGGAGGGGGACTAAAAGAGAAGAGAAAAGGAAAAAGAGAATAGAAGAAGAAAAGAAAAAAAAAGAGAAAAGAGAAAGAAATAGGGAAAGAAGGGAAAAAAAGAAAAAGAAAAAAAGAGGGTTCTATTTATACAGAAGAATTAGTAGACGGCAAGTCTGGTTTTAATTTACAGGCATCTAGGAACTAGAGGAGAATATTATTCTTTGACCAGTAAAACAGCTAATTTATTGCTGTTGAAATCAGCTATGAATTTAAAGAGAATCTAAAGAGATAACACGGTCAGGGGTTTAGGGGTCAGAGGCTAAAATCAAAAGAAAATACATTAGGAAAATCTAAGTATAATCTTATCAAAAAGTCATTAAAATTTATTTATTTAATTTATTCATTTTATTGTCTTAAGGAGTTGCCGTTATTATTCATACATTGACGGACTACAGGTCAAATCTTAGAAGATCATTTACAAGGTGTTAGGGAATTGTCTATCATAATGAAGATAATCATATTATCACCGAGGGAGTAGCCTTATTATTTAATTTTGAAATAGAATTATGGGGCTTTAGTAACTCATTTTATTTTATTAAAGTTATGCTACTTAAATTAGATTAAGTTAAGAATTAAAATTAAAAATTACAATTAAGATTTAAAATTAAGATTTAAAATTATGAGTTTGAAATTAAATAAAGCCTCAATTAAGCAGCGTATAAGTACTATTCATTTCCCTGTTCTCAAAAAACTGATGCAGATATAAGGAAAAAGATAACTGTAGTGTGAGAACTCTTAGTTATCTACTTAAAGCAGTGCTATACTAGTAAAAATCAAGTTATATCTATCTATCTATCTAGTTACGAATATTTAATCATTTAAAATATTTTAAAGTCTTCAATTTAGCGTGGACAAACTTGACCTAGTCGATATGGTTATTCAATAAGTTTCTATGTTTCTATGCTTTAGAATTTCATACGTCTCCATGGAGCATAGTTGGCAACCAACCCTACTATTTTTATACGGAATTGCTCTCCTAACTATTTCCCAATTAAGGTTATAATTATTATTATTATTTTTGAGTTCCAGATTTTGTTTGAAAGTGTGGTGGTACCAGCTTTATGACGTAATTTAAAAGACGAGATGTGATTTCTAACTCTGGCTAGAAATTAATTGTACATCCAATGTAAAAATATTTGTTATTCTCCGTGGATATGGTACATTTATAGATTACATTATTTTCCCCGCATAGACCAGGTGCCGGGCATTTTGATTTTATTCTACACTTACACACAGGAGGAACAACTTCAGGTTTTGGATTATTCTTGGGTAGATGTCTTAGGTTCCTATTATTTTGATTATCATGAGTATAATTGTCCTTATTGTTATTAATATTTCTATAGTTGGTGCTGATATCTAAAGTATTGCTATTATTTATTGTCCTTCTGTTTCATCATTTAGGTCTAAAGTCCTACCATGATTTCTTATATTATTGGTAATGTTACTATATTGTTAGTCTTTTTATCCGACTGCATATTGTTGTTATAGATATCACTGATATTTCATTCTCCTTATTTCTCCATTAGCCTTATTTCTATTATTTCTATTATTAACATTATTACTTCTATTAATATCGGCATGTTATTATACTATTAATGTTAATGTTATTAGTCATTCTGTGGTTACTAATTTTCACCTATGTTTTGATAGTTACTATGCTGTTTTAATTGTTGGTAGTATTATTATAATTGCTATTGGTATTCATGCTGATATTATTATTTTTATTTCTATCTTCCTGGCTAGTTTAATGTTGTTATTATTAATCTTAGCTATTAAAGTGGACATATTTGGAGGGTTGAATAAGAAATCTAACTGTTTTCCTAGAAATAATTCTATGATATCTATGAGAGATAGGGAATTTTTTTCCAGAATTACTTTGAATTTGTTCTGTATATCCGATTGTATCGCACAGTTGAAAGGAATATTCAGCCATAATATATCTTTTTTATTAATTTAGGGTTCGTAGAATTATTACTATTCATCTCACCGGAGTTATTGTATTTATTACCATTATTTTTATTTTTATTTGTGTGCATCTTAGGTTTATCTACTTCGATATTATCCGAGTTACCTATGTTCTGGTCAATGCTTCTATTTGAATTGTTGGGCCTGTACGCTAGATTAGCGTTTACCGTTAATTTAATTCTACTTTTATTTCGGGCTTGGTCTGTATTGCTGCTTACGTGATTACTGATAACTTCTTTATTAGGAATACGTGAGTTCTCCTTATCAACGAATGTAATCTTTTGGTTGTATCCAGCCTTAGTTAACGCCGCATTATAATGCTCAGAATGGGAGTTAAATATATCCTTATTGGATGATAATTTTGAAATTCTTAATGAAATATTTCTTACTAAAGATTCAATTATATTTGGGGGATGATTTGATAATTTATTTACGTAATTCGTGATTTCGCCTTCCTTCTAAATGGGTAATGCAGCTTGGAGTTAAGGTCTAGCGTATTATAGGAAGTTATAAAGTTAACTATTTTAGTGCCCGGTTCATACGTTATACTGAGGTTGAAATCATTAAAGAACTTATTAATTTTCTTTCTAATCCTTTCTATAACAGATTTATTATTACTAGGGATAACAAACAGAGCATCATCCCTATATAGACCCCCCTGTATTTCTGGGAATTCTTGCTTATGCATTTTAATAGATATGCGCCTACTAGGTTGGTTACCTCAGCCGAATCACTGGAACCCATTGGTATATCAAAATAATTAGGTGTATCTGCTCTAGTCCATAATTTATCTTTCAAATTCTATAAATGTCTTCCTAGCTAGTAGCACAATATTGATTTCTTCTAGATATGATGGGGGAGTGATTCATGGCAAATTATGTGTGATGTTGAGTAAGATAGGGGAATACTCGAGTAAGTTATACTATTAATATCGAACTGAATAAAGGACAGACTACTAGTATTAGTTAGAGAGTTTAACCATTTATATTATATATATATTGTATATACATATAATATACATACATTCACACACACACTCACACACACACGCATACATGTAATTACCACATGAATATGTACAAGAGGAATCGAATATCAAAGGTTTCTCTACTAGTATTTAATGGTGATGGTTTTGTGACACGGTGATGATATCGTTTTAATTAAGAAGATTTATGTTTTAAGCTACTAATTTAATCGATAGATATCGTTACAGTTTATTTCTATTTAACACTTCATTATCCTTTTTTAATTTCTATGAGAATTTACGAAAATATGTCAAATTCCTATAGTACATTGAACTTTTAACAGTTGAACTAACATATAAAGAGGGAACATCAAAAAATGCAATTAACATTTTAAAACTCAAATGATGTAGAATGAAATTTCGTTAATTGGGACAAAATACAATTTTTTTTTAATTCAAAGAAAGTGAAATGCAATCGTTTATAGAAAAAACAAACTCGTGAGTATTATCATTATATTTTTTATTGATTTGTGATAAAGTAAAGTATGGTAATTACTTCGAATTCGTACAATTTAATAATGTTTTATTTACCTTTAAGAAGGATAATGTCTGTTTAATTTTCTGCAATTCACTAAACAGAAACAAAAAAATATTCAATGATTATTCTGAGAGATATGACCTGAGGTTGACGAGATAGAAACTAACAAGTAAAACATTCTTTACAATTCTATATCAGAATATTTAACAACACTTAATCTAAGAGTGTGCCGTAATGTCGACTTAGAATACCTTATCATAAATATAATAAGTATAAATATCCTGCGATATAGAGTAGATCGACGGCGGCACACTGTAGTGGAATAGAATGCAAGAAATTAATGTGGTCTGATTTGGCCCCAGGTTTTGGCTGAAAAGAGGATCACTATTTAGAAACCCTTGCATCTGTCAATATGGCTACAGAGCGTTTAGAACTAAGGGTGGTCACGTGTATATGATTAATACGAGAAATTCTCTTCTTATGGGTTTGAATATGTTACAGGTAGAACTGAACCGGTAACAAGTTTATATTTACGTATACACATTGCTGCTTAGCGCTTCCAATCCGTATTTTATAGAGGCTGGAAACCGATCGGCAGAACCACCCTCAGAGGGTTCAGTTGAATATAGTCTGACATTCTCAGTTCGTATTACCTCACTCTCCAATGTTTGACGGTGAGGGAGAGATACCTACCCTGAGATGCACGCATCCATCAATCTGGTAGGTGGCGCTTCTAACTGATTAGGTGCGTATACATTTATTTGTCTTACAGGTAGAATTTATCCTCATGACAATTCGCATTGAATGGCTCTGTTACAGGTTCAAATATACCCCAAGCATATTTGAACGCATAACAGGTTTATATATGTACATATGTACACATCACTGCTTAGCGCTTCTAGTATTTATATGTATGTAATATATATATATGTATATATATATATATATATATATATTATATATACATATATATACATATATACATTATATATGCATATATACATATATATATATATATACATATACATATAATATATATATATACATATATATATACATACATATATATGTATATACATATATATATGTATGCATGCATATATATATACATATATATATATATATATATATACATATATAATATATACATATACATATATACATATAAATACATATATATATATATAGATATATATACATACATATATACATATAAATACATATATATATATATATATATACATACATATGCATGTGGGCGTTTTGTATGTATGCTTTATATATATATATACATATATATACATATATATATATACATACATATATATGTATAACATATATATATATATATGCATGCATATATATATACATATATATATATATATATATATAACATATATATATATACATATACATATATACATATAAATACATATATATATATACATTATATATATACATATACATATATACATATAATACATATATATATATATATACATACATATGCATGTGGGCGTTTTGTATGTATGCTTTATATATATATATATAATATATATACATATATATATATATATATATATATATATATATATGTATATATATATGTATATATGTGTGTGTGTGTTTGTATATATATATATATATATATATATATTATATATACATGTATGTATATATTCATGTGTGTATACGTGTGTTTGTGTGTGTATATGGGTTTACGCATATAATCATACCTATTTTTATGAATGCATACGCATATAAATGCATACACACCTTGTGTCATTATTCAATCTGCTAAGGTGTTGATAAAACAGAAAATTACTAAAAGATGTGTGTCGCAGTGTATATTACTACATCAAAGTTTCCATGCGACTTGTACAATATATCTTGTAGGAGACAACATAGCTGTTTCCAGACTAATAAGTGTTCACGTATTCAAGAAGTTACGCTGTGTTTACTTGTGATTAAGGTTAAGTCAGAAGTGAAAGAGAAAGATTATGAAGCAGGAATATATCATACAATTATCTGAGAGCAATCACGAGACTTTCATATATCTCCCACTTGTGAGTAATGGTTTTATTTAAGAATGTTAAATATGCGCCTGCGGGAGTTTAGTAGGAACAGATATATGAAAATTGTAGTAGTGCCTGTATGTGGGGATTGTATAGAGAATTGAGACACAGGAAAGTATAAGGAATCTGTGTAATGAGTAGTTAGCACGCATTATTTCACAGTAAACTATTTACTTACCAGAATACATGCTATTGTCACAGATCCAGTTATTTGAATTGAGTTTATCAGGGTTTCGTTTAAGTTTATATGGATGGAGGGGATTATTAATGAATTGCAGTGTATAATTATTATTCACGCTGTTTTTTATTTGCAGGTGTGTGGTATCCGGGACTAGGAAGAAATGTTTATTTCTGTTTGTAAACAAACGATAAAAGAATGTTTTGTTACACGTTTTTACTCGTAGGTTATATGGTAGAATTATCCCGGATCATATTTTTCCTCTAGTTTCTGTGTAGAGGTTGCGGGTTGATTGTATTATAAAGGTATTTTCTTTCCTTTGTTTAGCCATAGATTTATAACCTCCTAGAAACGATGTGTTTCTTAATTGAAGACTCTTTCTTAGAAGGTTTTCCAGTGATTTTCAATGACAGAATATCAACGAAGCTTTGAGACACGTGTAACGAAGCTAGAGAGTTTTCAAAAGGAATAATTCAGTATTTTAGGTTCGTCTTCTGTTTTCCTGGCTTTATATTTTTCCTTAAAAGAAATCAAAAGAAACAATGCCTCAACAGCTACAATTTTTACTCGACCGATCGTCCACACGTTTTCGGTTCGTATACTGTTTTATTCTTTAGAAATATTTTCCCGTCTTTTGTTTCTTTAACTAGTATCTATCCCTTAGCTACGTTTCAATATCTTTCCTTGATATTTGCAATGAGATCTCACATTCATCTACCTCCAAGAAGATGCAAACACGCTTTGTTTATAATTTTGACTACAATTACGCAACTACACAATTCTAAATTTATTTTGAACTAAACAATTTTCTAATTTAACCAGCGACGAAGTTTTATTGATTCACTGGCATAATAGCCCTTCCGGCAGAAATTCAAAAACCTGTTGAAATGAATATGAATGTACACATGCATGTATGTATATATATATGTACGTATGTATGTATCTATGTATGTTTATAAATATGTACGTAAAAAAATATATATGTATTTATATGTATATATATATATATATTTATAGATATTTATATATACATATATTTACATATGTATGTACACACACATACTTATAGACATCTATTAGCACACACACATACATACGTAACGATATTTTCTCATAATTATATGCCTATCCCATTTTTCATGTTGCGCTGTTTGCTACAATAATTTTAAAACAAATTTAATCTATGAAGATTATATCTGCTGTCTTACAAACAAATCTCAATACAGAAACATTCAATTATACTTTGTTTTATATATAGTAAACAGGACAGGCATAAACACACAATTATTATTGAAAAAGAAGTGGAATGTAGATCAGGTGAAATTACAAAAGTGTGAAAACATTCAACAAATTTCAATATATCTGGATTGTGATTTTAGTGTAAAGAAGAAAAAAAACCATTAGGTTTCATCTACATACGTGAAGCATATTTTAAAAGCTTTATCGCAAAGATTGGAATGAAGAAACAAACAGGGATAGGCATACATTTATCTGAAAGTGATGTTCAACTTAAATGCGTCTATCAAGGTAAAATTATAATTATCTATCTATCTATCTATCTATCTATCTATCTATCTATCTATCTATCTATCTATCTATCTATCTATCTATCTATCTAACTTCTATCTATCTATCTATCTATCTATCTATCTATCTATCTATCCGTCTGCCTGTCTGTCTGCTTATATATCTATCGCTCATCTATTTATCTCTTTAGCTATCTATCCCTCTGTCTGTCTGCTTATCTATCTATCTATGGCGTACATAATTTCTTTATGGACTGGTACGGTGCGTCGGGGGGATTACACATTTTGTAACCAGACTTATCTGGAGCAATGTGGATTGGAGTGTTTTACTCAAGATCATAACGAATCGCTTGGCCTAGGAATCGAAACCATGTGTACGATACCTTGACCTCTCAGGCACATGTGTGTATATAAATATATATCGACATAAATATGTTGCTGAACTTGTAAGAATGTCTATACTTTTGAGACAAAGTGAAATATTTCTTTGTTAGAATTGTTTCTCGAAGTAGATAACTAGTATAAATAGCAGGAATTCGAAGGATTGTTTTGGTCTAATGGTAGAACGCCTGCCATATTTACATGAGATGTGTTCGAGTCCTATAAGAAGCCTTCGACATTTTTGTTTCAAAAGGTTTATCCTTCCCAATATTTACATGCGCTACTTGCTTGTGAGGCTGGAGATGGGAGCGATGACTTCCCTTTACATATATATATATATATATATATAATCATATATATATATATATATATACATATACATGCGCATCGCATGCAGCTTACATATATAAATGTACATGTATACACTCATATATATATTATATATATATATATATATATGTATATATATATGTGTATATATATATATGTGTGTTATATATATCTATATATATATATATATATATATATATATATAATACCCATATATATCCACATGTATAAGGAAGTGTATGTGAAATTAACTGCAGCGATTGAATGTCAATTTTCCAGGATTTCATGAAAAACGATCGGCTATCTTCTAATTTTAATTCTTTTAATTCCCTATAATATTGCATATATACATAAAGAGTTTGCAACAATATCTAGTCAATCTTCTTGCATGCCCATTAACAAAGCACTTACGACAAGACGCCCACAAAGATTCTATTTTTGATTCTTATATTGAACTGAATAAACCCGTTTCCCTATGTTCACAGATTTTTTTATGTGCGCTGAATACGTGATAGGAATGCATAACTTTATTACTAAATTAGGCACTAAAACAGTATTGAAAAATCGTAGAATGGGACCTATAAAATGTTGCGCTTCCTTTACAACATCTGTTTCAAATGAACTTGCAAGAAAAGATTAATAAAGTGATGACAATATCAAAGATGAACGCCAGTTTGACATACACTGTGAAATCAAAATTCTTCTTTCCATTGTGAATCAGTGTTATATTTTCTTCAAATATGCCTTTCCTTCAAAAAAGATATGGGATGAACTAGATTTTATTGAGTCTTTTCGTATTAGGAGCCCGACAAAAATTTTGCTAAACATTAACAACTTCAGCATCTTGCGTAACCTCCGTATATTCGATGCAATTGTTAAGGAATAGGAACATGCTATACTTGAGGACGCGATAGGCGTTTATCCGAAGAATCCAAAATGGGGTAAGTTTTCCTGAGTTTGCTTTTGTACACATAATAGTATTATTTAATAGCAATAATGCAAAAATAGAAATTCTTCAGGAGATCCTTTTGTTCCATCCAAATCATTGGCGTTAAGAAACGTATGGAGGGCATATTTCTTTATTTAGTCTCGCAATTTAATTGAAAATACTATACAAATTTGATGGGTTAAACACGGCTTTCCCGGATGCTTAGTTGTCAGTCAAAAGATAGTTTATATATCTTTTTCGATACATTTTAATATATCCTCCTATGTCCTCTGTTGGGCATATTGGAAAAGCTCTGGCAAGTACTGAAGAAACAAAAAACAAAGGCAGATAAATCTTCTCTATCAATTTAAGTATATGATATAGCATTAATAAAAATATAATATAAATAACTAGCAGTATCGCCCGACGTTGCTCGGGTTTGTAAGGGAAATAACTATATAAGCATTTTTAGAGATGTAAAGTATAATAGCCATCTCAATATGGCTAACCACAAAGGGGGGTGGTGTTACTGTAGCTTTTTACGTTCTGAGATTTAATAATAAATTTTTAGAGAGTTACTTCCCTTATATATGCCAAAAATGCATTAAAAATGGGAAAAAATAATGGTAATGTTTTTTTTAAATCGTAGACTCATCGTAGACGCGCACTAATACCCAGAAGAGCTCGATATGAATCACGACTATAAGATACCCGGTTTTGGTTAAACTGCACCGCAAAATGTGGGAGTAGTTAGGAATCTAAATCGTAGGAGACAGACAGCACACAACCTCATTTTTATATATAAAGATAACATAATATATTAAGTAAGTTATTCTATTTAGTAAATTTATAGGTACAAATTTGAAATGATTAAGGTGATTTATAAATACCACATTAGGCAATAATTATTCAAAAATAAAAACATTATCATGTCTTGAAAATACACACGTGTTAGGGAAAACAAAAAGACAGTTTGAAAATAAGGAATGATGTACCGAAATTTAATAACAACCTAAATGAGCTCCAATAAAATGTCATGTTGCCCTGCTTTGTTAAATCAATTAGTTATATTATCAAAGGAATATTTTTCGATAATTTTCTTGATTTTTATTTCATTGTGTGATGTTTCTTAGTGCATATTGTTAATATGAATAAAAAGGTTAAAAATAGAAATAATTAAATCATTATTATAGTGTATAGTAATTAGCGTTGTTATAAATTAAGTTCACAGCATAATTGAATTTTCTTCTGTAAGTTTTGTAAATATTAACTCTTTTCCTTTATTTTTACATGTTTACATGACAGAAATTGGTAAATTTATGAGAAACATTAAAGCAAAGAGGAAGGAAAACAGACCCGGTATCGTCATTTGAGGTATCGATATGTGTATTAGTTTGTGTGTATGTGTGTGTGTTTGGATGTGTATGTGTGTGTTTGTATGTGTACGTGTGATTTGCGTTTCCCTGTGTGTTTGTATGTGAATGATGAGCTTTTATGTGTATGTGTATACATGTGTGTGTGTGATTGTGTATGTATTATATGCATGTGCGATTTGTGTGTGTATGAGTATGATGTGCGTTTGTGTGTGTATGTGTGTGCGTGAGTGTGTATGTGTGTATGTTTGTGTGTGAGTGCATTTGTGTATGTGTGTGATGTGCGTGTGCCTATGGTGCATGCACAGACATGTCTCATAATTTCTACTGTAGGCTGGATGTTGGTGGCAGCGTACACATCGAATTCGTATAAAGTTATCTCCGATAACCTGTATATTATGTAATTATCCCGACATATATTTACACACACACACATATATACATATGTATTCACATATATACATACACATACATACATACATACATACAACATACATACATATATTCTTTTATTCCTTTACTGGTTTCAGCCAGAGGATGATGCCATGCTGGGGTACCGCCTTTCGGTGTTTTGGAGTCTCCTTTAGGTACTGTTTTTGCTGAAGGAGTGAATTGGAGGAAGTTGTATATCTTTGTACCTCACGCGTCCGTGACTTCAGTAGAAATTTGTCCTGATGCAATTTGGACACATCCATATCTAAAACCTTACAGATCTCGTTGGATCCTTGGCATGATGAAACCCAAGCTGATGCTATACTGGGTCCTTATCTGAGGTGAAGAAGAGGTATCTTTGGTATTATGAAGCGCCGGCATGTTCGGTGGAGGGCATAACTTTTAATTCCAATGTTGAGAGCTAGACTTTCTAGGATCCTCCATATGTATACCATTGTATAAATTTATCGCACTTCTCTCTAGGAAGCAGTGGTTCACTTCTTGCAGCCTCTCCCAGTAGCTCAGCTGTTTCACTGAGTCAATCTTCTTTGTGTAGTGGGGCAGGATTGCCTCAAGTTCCGACACTCGTTATACACACACACACACACACACACACAGACACACACACGCACACACACACACACACATACATATATATATATATCTATATATAAAACTGAAATGCGTTTTTACCGCTTGGTTCGCTTTCAATGCCACTACATCCCGTCCGATTCGCTCCAAAATTTACACGGACATGTAGAATGAGGTGACGATGCGCGTGGGCTACCTTAGAAATCCCTATCTTAAAAGCTGTGGTTTCTAGGGGCCATCTTCCTACCTCACCCTATTTCCTCCAGTACTCTGTCACTCCTCTTCATTTATAACTTTCAGAATGCCACTACGGTATTTAAAGTATCTGTCACTATCGCTATTTCCTTTCTTTTTCACTGACTCTGTTTCCTACTTCCTATCACTTCGGCGGCGTTCTTTGAAGTATATGTCTGTCACCAACAATCAACACACGAGCATGAGAACAAATATTATGAATCAGATATTCTTGCGTTCATTTATATGTGTGTGTGTGTGTGTGTTCTCTATATATATGTATATATAATGTATGTGTGTGTGTGTGTTCTATATATAAATATGTATATATAATGTATGTGTGTGTGTGTTCTATATATAAATATGTATATATAATGTATGTGTGTGTGTGTGTGTGTGTTCTATATATAAATATGTATATATAATGTATGTGTGTGTGTGTTCTATATATAAATATGTATATATAATGTATATATACAAAGTGTATATATCTGTATTTATGTATATTAAACTTTTTCATACTTTTTGATAGTTATATATATTTTTAAACAAATTATAAATATAATTTCATAATTTTTATTTTCAATTTAAATAATTTAAAGTTTTCAATTTTATATTTTACTAGCAGTATCGCCCGGCGTTGCTCGGGTTTGTAAGGGAAATAATGATAAGCATTTTTAGTGAGTTATAGCAAAAAAAATAGCAAAAAATGCATTAAAATGGAATAAAAAATGATGGTATTTTTTTTTAAAATCGTAGACTCATCGTAGACGCGCGCCTAATACCCAGAAGGGCTCGATATGAATCACGACTATAAGATACCCGGTTTTGGTTACACTGCACCGCAAAATGTGGGAGTAGTTAGGAATCTAAATCGTAGGAGACAGACACACAACCTTACTTTTATATATAAAGATTTGTGCAACAACTAAAACATTCGGTTGTGCAAATTGTTTGCACAGGAAACCTGCCCTGTGTGGCGGTTTTTGCCGTTTTTGTGGATCTGTTTCAGCTTTTTTAGCGATTTCTGTTTTTGGCGACTTCAAGCCATGAAGTCGTTGTTCTAAAAGAACGCTGGTCTCCTTCACAACGCATTAGGACGTTGATTTCCTTACCTCCCTTCCCCACAGCTTCACGAGGGAGGGAAGAAGGGGGAGAAGCAACACAGGTGCAGGCGTGAACGTGGACGCCAACTCCGCCGCCATCGACACACGAAAAAATATGCATTAAAATGGAATCAAAAATGATGTTAAATTATTTTTAAAAATCGTACAACTCATCGTAGACGCGCGCTAATACCCAGACGGGCTCGATATGAATCACGACTATAAGATACCCGAATTGGTTAAACTGCACCGCAAAATTTGGAGTAGTTAGGAATCTAAATCGAAGGGGACAGACACTCACACAACTACAGTTTTATATATAGATATATTTTTCTAGTTTATATTTCTTTTTTTATGTTTTTGTTTTTGGGTTTTTCACTTTTGATTTGCCTATTAGTGTTTTTATCTCTAATTTATTTATACAGATATATATCTCATTTGTATACATTTGTATATATAATGCGTGCACACACACACATATATATATATATACACATATATATATGTGTGCATTACGTAGTCGGTCGATTCACCTGAAAATATGCACACCTATGTTAAAGGTGCTGACAAGTTTGCATCACAACTATTTTGTTCCTCAAATGAAAGGCGCACCTCTAGGACAATTTCCTCATCTTATAAAATGTGGCCCCAGTACACCCGAATGAAAATCGGGTATATTAACCAAAATGTGAAAAGGGGGTCTAAATGGGGGGGCTGGAAGGGGATTAAAATTTCAAAGAGCGGGTGTTTAGGAATTCTCTGTTGCATCAAGCTAAAAAATTGCGCCAGCCTTTTAATCGTCAATGTTTGCCGTCCATGATAAAGAAGTTTTGAATGCTTGCCATGGTGAGTCTACTGTCGTGAGAAAGAATCACTTCAAAAATTGGTGTTTACGAATTTTCTTTTACATCAAGTTCAACATTTTACGCCAGCCGTTAAACTGTCACTACGTTGCTGTCCGTCGTTAACAAATGCCAGCCATGGTGACTCTACTATCCTCAGATTCTATCCCTTCAACCTTTGGTTTCCAATATTTTATTATTTTTATTCCTCGCAAGTTCGTCTGTCCCTTTTGAATGTTAGCGTTTTGCTGTCTGCCTTGAAGCAGACCTTTCCATTGCCACTGCCTCATATTTCTGATTGATCTTTCTAAATATTTTATTTCTCAACTTACTCAAGATCTTCTGTTGTTTATAAATGGAGAGAGATAGATAAAGATATAGAGTAAGAGAAAGCGAGGGAGAGTCAGAGAGAAAAGAAAAGTAAGAGAGTGGGAAAGTGAGAGAGAAAGGAGAGAGAAACAAATACGGAGAGAAACAAATACGGGTTGGGCAGTGTGACCGGGTCTCGGAAGCACAGGAGGCTGCACCAGGCTCCAGTCTGATCTGGCAGTGTTTCTACAGGTGGATGACCTTCCTAACGCCAACCACACTGTGAGTGTAGTGAGTGCTTTTTTCGTGCCGACGGCACTGGTGTCGGGGGGGCTCGCAGTGGCAACGATCGGTTGGTGCTTTTTACGTGCCACCAGCACAGAACCAGGTCAAGGCGGTGCTGCAATCGGCCACGTTCGGATGGTGCTTTTTACGTGCTGAAAGAAGCAACAGAAAGTAACACCCACACTCTTACCCGCGCGTAGAGCGTGTCACCTTCAGCTAGTATATATATATATATATATATATATATATATATATATATATATATATATATATATATATATATATATATATATATTTATTATATATATGTATATATATACTTTATGAAAATGTAGCAAAAATATCAAGAAAACTGTTACTCAGAGTTTCATGTTCCCATTTGTCGGTCAGCTTTCCGACGAACGGATATGTGAAACTTGGAGTAACACGTTTCGCGATATTCTTGTTGCTTTTAATAAAGCCTATCTCTCTACCTCCAGTATTCGAGTACTATTTTTTCCACTTTGTTCCGCACTACTCTGGTATATATATATATATATATATATATAATATATATATATATATATATATATATAATATATATATATATATCCATACATATACATATATATGTATGTATATATGTGTGTGCGCGTGTGTGAATGTATGTACGTATATATTGCGATCAGTATAGCATGCGCTTCTGTCCATTGCTTTGGAGATAAAA
>NC_043010.1:39846267-39863767 GCF_006345805.1 Octopus sinensis
ATAATTTAACTCAAGCTAAATGTGTCTACTTCATATGACACATCAACCTTAAATGAAGTGGAAATATCATAGTCTTGTTAGAAATTTTATAAACTTATTAATCAGCTGTTTTTGAATGGTTACTTTGCGTCGATAGAGTGGCTTCTCAAAGGTGTTGTCATCAACTTGTATCATTTTAATAACAGAATTGTCTCCAAAGAAATCCGTGATGTCTTCTTGTATTCGTTTACCAAATCTAATCTAATCTTTACTTGTTAAGAACATAAAACGTTGTCGAAGGAAAATTAAAAGCGTGTAATTAAATAAGATTTTGTTGTAGCCGTTTATGTTATTGTGTGTACTAAATTCAAGTATATGTTTTCTGGACTCGATGAAAATATCAATTGTTGTGAAAGTTGAATGGTTATGATTGAACAGTTCTAAACTGCGATAATTCTTTTCGTTGTTCAAATATAATGTATCCAAATGTGACACGGGATAAAAGCAAACCCGAATATTGCTCGGGATCCAGCATACTACCCTGACGGTTGCCTAAGGTAGCAAGATTCGTGTCCGGGAATGTATTTCCGCAGATATTACCTGTTTATTGCCTTTATTTATTTCTATGAGAAAACTTTGCAAATTTGTAACTGTGGTGCACTTTTCCAGATTCATGTGCTAAATGAAAATCTGTAGATAAATGTCGTAAATGATATCTTCCATAGTTTCACATAGTTTCGAGGATGACATATACATTTTACTATAACCCAGCATTTAACCCAAATTAAAACTACCAGCTATTAATACGCTTTTTTTCTGTCTAGTGTTCGAGATCCTCATTTCATCATAGCTATTATCCTGCAATGCAATCTTACTTCTATCCTGATAACATGGCGTTCTCTCTTCTATGAAGTATTCGCATTTGGGTCTGACTTTTCACAAAATGACTGTCATATCAAGCAGAGGATTTTGCCCCCTAAATTATGATATGATGCTCAACGTCTGAAGTTTTCACATTTAGCGCAGTATATATCGACTTATTTCATTGACCTAAATTGAACGGGCTACGTTGCAAAATGTCCCATCGAGCGAAAGTGACTTAATGTGAATCTGTTGGTAAAAAATGCCTTCTTTTAACCGTTTAAACATGCGTAAACCGATCTTACAATCGCTTACCGTCAGTGAAGGCATCGACATTTCTCTGCAGAGTCTGATTGTGAATATATGATTAGAAATTTCGAAGAAAATCTCTATGAATAAAAATAGAGGTTTATTTATATAAATGTGCAGAATCGTACGTTGGGAAGTGACCACATTTTCAATTTCATTTATTATGTAAATATATCAGTATATTATACACTTTAGCTACAGTCATTCTTTTGGATGAAACTTGCCAGAGCTGGCACAAAGCGCTGGTGCTGCCTGCCATTGAATGTATCCTGGATTAGATAATTCGTGATTAAGCGACCCCTTTTAAAACGGTAGGGTATTACTTGTAGTAGATTTACTATTATTTCGAGCAGATTAAACGATTATATTATCATGGTTCCCTAATTAATCTAAATAAATTCTATTTCATTTGCAACGCCAGTTTAGCCCTCTTGTAGATTACCTACATATCATCTAGGAATGCATTATCCGATACAATAATCCACCTTTATGATTCCCCACTATGGTTCAATAGAGACTTTGCTGCAATTTCAGTTTGTTGAGCCAGTTCAGCTTCTTGAATCTTAGAACATTGTAATTAGTACAATCTAGGGCAGAATCTCACATATACTAACGTTGTCTTGCAGGAATTAATATCATGCTATCGTATCATGATTTCGAATACTACCCAGGCCTAATTTACTTTTATTACTTCTACAATGATAAAATAATGTGTCGTTTAAGTATTTGATAGATAAAATCCCTTATAGCCGCTTCCCAAATTGAAGGGCTTATGATTATAGCACAAGTTAACTTTATTATCATCATGTTCGGTTGAGCATAATTATATGCAAAGCACAATGCGTTTTACATAGTTTATAGTTGGCATCTGCATTGAATTACCGAGGGGATCAACTATGTAATTCATCACTCTGGTCCAGGCAGAATCGTTAGCACGCCAGCGCAAATGCTTAGCAGTATTTCGTCTGCCGCTACGTTCTGAGTTCAATTTCCACCGTGGTCGACTTTACCTCTCATCCTTTCAGGGTCGATGAATTAAGTACCAGTTCGTACTGGGGTCGATCTAATCGAATGCCCCCCGCCCCCAAATTTTCAGGCCTTGTGTCTATAATAGAAAGTATTCATCACTGTGGGTGACGCAAAACGAATACAATTAAATACTATACTTCATTAAATCGATATTACGCTAACACGAAATGTGTGACATTGGGCCTAAGCTAGAAATGATTATTACCTCCGTCTTAGCGAAGGTGGAGGTATTGTTTCCCGCCGTGTTTGTTTGTTTGTCTGTCCGTGGACAGGATATCTCAAGAACCGCTGGATGGATTCGTATGAAACTTTCAGGGATGTTTAGCGTCGTGATTTACAGGAACTTGTTAGATTTGGGGATTGATCAAGTACCAGATAAGGATTCTGGATTGTTTTCCCTGTTTTTTACTTAATTTTTGAGAGCGGTCGGGTTGATTTTTAGTATTCTCGTTTATGTGACCGGTCGAGTTTATTTCAGATATTCTCATTCTAAAAGACATCTCTGGCTAATCGTTGGGAGGACGCTGGTATTGCCTTGCCGGAAGTTTGCTCTCTCTGAGTGCGCTTGTTATAAGTTTTCTAAAGAATTTAGAATATAAATATAAATATAAATATAAATATAATGTATTTCTTGCAAAGCTCTAAAGCCAACGACCTACATATTGCACCGTAGTAATGATTAACCGTGTTTCCTAATGAATTTAATCATCTGCAGCATTTTAGTAACGAGAGCAATTAAATAATTTATTTAAAATAGTATTATTATTATTATTATTATTATCATTATTATTATTATTATTTTATTATTATTATTATTATTATTATTATTAATATTATTATTATGAAAGTGGTGAGTTCGCAGGAAATTAGTGCGGCCGAGAAAATGCTTGGCGACATTCCATCAGTATTTTTGTTCTGATTTCAAATTCCGCTCCCGCCGAGGCCGGCTGTGCTTTTTCTTCTTTTAGTGGGGATCTATAAGATAAATACATGCGAAGTATTGAGATCGAAGTCATCGACTAACTCCTTATCTCAAAATTGTTTGCTGCTTACCAAAATTAGAAAGAATTGCTATTATTCTGGGGCGCCGGCAATCGTTAGTACATCTAACAAAATTGTTAGCATCATTTCTTCAGATTCTTTAGGTTTTGAATTCAAATTACGCCGACGCCGTTTTTTACCTTTCACGTCTCGGTGGAAATAAATAATGTCCGAGAGACCGACTAGAGATCGAACTGACAGACTGTACTTCACCCCCGACTCCACACACACATGCACACACACACACAAACACTATATATAGCGTTATGTGCCCATATCAAAAATCCTTATCGTTCTTCGAGTGAGTTATTTTCCTCGGAAACACAACATCCGAAAACTTTGATAAGATTAGAATTATTGACGTTTTCGATTTGCAAGGGCTGGAAACATTAAGACTCGCTTATCTGTCACTTTGCACGCGAAAGATAAATGAAATAACTGGAAACTAAATAAAAAAGTAATGCGATAATAAATAATGGAAATGCTAGCCCTGTTAGAAATTCACATATGTAGTCGAACATTTCGTATCATTTGTATTTATTTAGCATTTGATTATGTGTGTGTGTGTGTCTGTTGTTTAGCATTAGGGTATATAATAGTAAGGAAGGCTTGTGATGTGTTATGCATGTTTGAATGTGCGGTAAACATTAAAGGAAAGAATAAGCGGCTTATAAGGAAGATCTACGACACGGAATGATCACAGGTGAAATATTGTGGCAACATATAAAACTGGAAAAACAGCAACATCTACAACCGATGAATTTAAAGAAAATAGCAAAATATGAATAATGAAGAATGTCAAGTATGAAAGAATGGGAAGTCAGTTGAGTGAAATTTATCAGAAATGTTCTAAGTAATCGATAAACGCATAAAATAGACATATCTCACATTGGTTTTTTTTTTCTGCCCACCTTGCAGGAACACATGCGCACACATGTAGACATACATGTATGTACACAGGCACGCAATTACAAATTATAGCTTTCCTACATGTACACAGAGAGACGGGGACTGAGTGATGGGACAGAATGAAACAATAGTTATCGCTTCAAAAGTGAAATAAAAAGCTTTTAGGCAGTGAAGGTTATCTCCTCTCTCTCACTCTCTCTCTCATTGTATATATATATATATATATATATATATATATATATATATATATATATATATATACATGTACATATATATACATACAGATATATGTATATAAATATATATATATTATATATATATATATATATATATATATATATATATATATTATATATATATATATATATATATATATATATATATTATATATATATATATATAAGGATACGATCGTTAATTTAAAATATATCAACAATCTTATCAAGTGGCCAGGATGAAATAACATAACCTTCAAATGTAATAATTATATATATATACATATATATATATATACATCTGCCCATGTTTTGTTGATATTATCTGTCATTTCTGATTCATTCGCAGGAAATTATCCACCATAATATATCATATGCTTCTTCAGGACAAGGCGAAATTTTCTTACCATAAAGTAATAAATTTCTTAAGTACCTCCAATCGTATACGGTCTTTGGCATAACTAGGTGAAATATGATTAATGATGTTTTGAAAGTGCATTTAATCTTCAGAATGATAAACAGCTAAAATATATGAATAAAAACTATATTGCTTACAAAAATGTTATGGCAGTAATAATATCTCTTTATTGAGCCTTACAGAAAAAAAACATTCGATGAAATTCCCTTCCCTTAACATCTCGTCAACGCAGTATATCACCTACGTAATTTTCTAAAATAAAAGCGGGTATATATATTTAGTCAGACCTAGCCTTATACTGTTAAATGCGAGTAAGACAAATACCGGTAGAATAAGGTTTACACGAAGGTGAAGGTGTTTGGTACAACTTCCTATGCAATTCATTGAAAAATGGGTAATATATCAAACAAATTAACGATTTTGTCTATCACTAAATATACTGGAATCAGTATAACAAATCCTCCTTCACAAACCAACCAAAGTGAAACGAATTTATTACAATGACATTAGTAATTGGTTCTTCTATCGTTGGGCAATTTGGCGATGGTGTGAGCTAAATATAAATGTATTTCTTGCAAAGATCTAAAGCTTTTGCCAAGAGTAAAAAGACAGAAAGCATTGAATTGAAAAACCCTCAAAGAAATAAAACATTAACCGACTTATGCGATTTTATATTTCTTCTCAGCCACATGCCAGCGCTACGTAGGAAGCCAAGTTAATGATTCATCTTCAAATCCCAGCACAAATTTTGCACATTTATATTAATATATGTTGTTGTAGCTTGCAGACAATAGTTTAATGGAAGTGATATTTTGACATTCTTCGGTCACATATCTGCGAATGCAGCCTTTGCGCTGAATAATTAAACAAATTGATCCGCGGTAGGAAATTCTCTTCGTTTCGTGAGTTCATGTATATTCAGAAACATATCAACCGTCTTCCTTAAATACGAAATACACTTAAGCACCCATGATAGACCTAGGACTTGTTTATATATCTCGATAGACAAGCACTGCACGGAAGTCTGCTATGTACCCGACATCTGTAATGGAGGCACAATGGCCCAGTGTTTAGGGCAGCGGACTTACGGTCATGAGATTGCGGTTTCGATCCCCAGACCGAGCATTGTGAGTGTTTATTGAGCGAAAACACATAATGTCCCCTGCTCCGGCACGGGCTGGTGGCGAAACTTGCCGTTCTCTTTCTCTGATGTGTCTGGATTTCAAAGGGCCAGCCCCGTCGCACACTGTGTCACACCGAATCTCCCCGAGAACTACGTTAAGGGTATACATGTCTGAGGAGTGCTCAGCTGCTTACATGTTAATTTCAGGAGTAGTGTGTTCCGTTGATTGGATCAACTTGAACTCTCGACGTTTTAACCCAAGGAGTTCCGCGACTCGACATCTGTGATTAGCTGCTAAGTATAATTGGTCTGACGGTCAAAATATAAATTCTACTTTGCCTATGGCATTCTTCAGTAATTGTCACTCTGTTGCAGCTTTATCAGAGAATAAAAGTTATAGTGTTGTTCACCATCGCAACAAGAATGCATAGAGAAAGAGTGTTAAAGAGTCACTCTTATGACTACATAATGAGCTAACTGCTAATAAACGTTCAGAAACATTCAACATATATTCTTGACATCGAATTATACAGTTCGCCTATGTGCACATAATTATTACAAAATATAATTGCTGAGCAACAGAGTAATCGGTAGCATTGCATAAATAATCGGTCCTCCGGTGTATCAAGATGCTTGATTTCATTCATTCTCTTATGAAAAGGCTCTACAACCCACAGCATTAATTTTATACATGTCAACACATCTAAAATTGACGTTGAATTATATAATTACAGAAAAGCAGATAGACTGAAAAGTTTTGAAGTAATGTCACGTAGATGATTAATTGATGGTGCACAAGTTGTGATGTATATGATATTAGTAGAAGCACAATGAAAAGATATGTTGTTCGAATCATCATATCATTACGGAGTGCATCCGTGAACTGGATATCATACTTATATTTATCGTGTGTCTCTAACATCAGGTCGGTAGTGTTTGGAAAATAGGAATCATTGTAAGAAGCAGTTATTTATATCCTCTGGATATTGACAAGTGATATACTGGATTCTATTTCGATGTTGTGTTCAATTTGCTCCGTGGGGTGAACAAACAGTGATCTTCTCCCGATATACCAGTTCATATACATACACAAACAGGAGATGTTTGTTGTGCAGTTGCTTCAAGCTACATAAATCAAATATTGGATCAATGTTGCATAAATTCCTGCGATTCAAAATAACATAAGATTGATTATATAATTGATTGAGAAGGAAATAGAAATGTGTCAAAATCAAAGATACCCAATAACGGTAAATATCGATTTATTACACAGTATTTGAATTAAACAAATGTGAATGTTCTTAATATGCACTTAGTGTTAACGTAGCTAATACAGAAAGCATTAAAAATTTAGCTAAATTATAATGTACATCAAATATTGTTGTTTTTTCTCTACATCGGGTAGCTGCAATATTAGTCAATGATTCCTAGTACTCCATGACTAATATTACTGAATGAATTTTATTGTTCTAATTGTAACTTGTACACCTCTTTGACATCTTTGATTTTGGTGTTATTATGATATCATTATACACCTCACCCTACATGACGAATCGATATTAGGTAAATGGCAAACATTGGCTGATAGAATAATTCAGAAGAAAGATATCGCAGAGATACATTTGTTTATTCTATCGTGCAGAAATTTCCTGAATAAATTATATAAATGAAAACCACAAAAAGCAAAAATTAGATCTGATATCGATACCTGCAATCGTGAGTAGATATACTTTTATCTTTTTCTTTCTTTGGCTTCACTTAGACCCTGGCCATCACATATTTTGATATATCTAAAACTATATAGAAAACTGGTTAGTAGTCAATTGGTCACAAACAAAGTATTTAATCGTTATTGGAAAGATATTATACATTTTTCCATTACAAATATGAATGTAATAGAATGATTATTTTAATTATATTGCGAAAATTTGCGTACACATTTGTGATGTGGATGTTCAGTCATTGCATCTCGGTACACAAAAGAAAAACTCTCGCTTTAAATATCTGAAAGCTTTAGCAGAGAATGATTTGAAAAGATGACAGATAAAACATATGAAAAATATGATTCATTTATGCCGCAGAATCGTATAATTCTTCGAAATCACATCTATTTAGCAAAACATTGTGCTACACTAAAAGGCTACGTTTATAAGCAAATAGGTGTATATTAACAGCAAATAGGTCGGCCTTATTCAAGTTAGGAATTATCAACAGGAAAGTTTCAGAGTGATACTGGTATTTTCTAAGAATTAAGCAGTAACTTCATTGGCAAAATGTCCCATAAGTCCCAGATCAAATTATTGATGGGATGTTGAAGAAGAATCGCAATTAAAAGGTTGTTCTATGCCATAAAAGAAGAGGATATGATCTATGTGATTCCAGTTCATCTGATCATGATTGTGTAGTTATTCTCACAAAAGTATAAAGAAAGGCGGAGCAAGTATTTCAATTTGTTGTTTAAATTGAAACCATGTATATGAAGGGAGCTTGTACTCCCATGTATTTTCACAGCGATATATAACAACAGATCCACGGGGAAATGTTTCAGATTTGAGAGGATGTATACACTATTGCCTGCGCAAAATGTTTTTGAACCAGTTGAAGATATACAAGATATCGAAATTTCGTTCACTAGTTAACGATGGTACACTTCCTTTAATTTTGACTCTATAACTTCAGGAGGAGTTACCTCATTCCTTTCTATATTAACCAAAATGAAGTAGATTGACAAAATTATTTTTTGAACCATTTAAAGACACACAAGATGTCGAAATATCGCTCACAAGATAACAATAGCACTCTTTTTTTTAAATTTTGACTCTATTATTATTAATATTATTATTATTACTATTATTACAACTACTACTACTACTGCTGCTGCTGCTGCTACTACTACTACTACTACTACTACTACTACTACTACTATTATAATTATTTCATCCCTTTGGGTCGATGAAATGTGTACCTGTAATGTACTTAGTCCATGTAATCCACTGATCCCCTCCCCCCTCAAATTTCTGTCCGTGTGCCTATAGTAGAAAAGATTATATATACATATAATATATATATATATATATGCAAACACATATATATATATATATACATATACATATATATGTATATATACATATATATGTATATGTATATATGCATATATATGTATATGTATATATAATATATATGTATTATCTATATATATATATATATATATATATCTATACAATATGTTACATTACTCGGTAGTCAAGATAAAACTCTGAGTTTCAGATGCCGAAGTGGAATCCACAACACCACTCTTCGGTTATCTGGCTATTTGAAAACGTTATGAAGAAATACCGTAAAAATGAAGGGAAATTACTCTGTTATAACTCTGCTTTGCCTGCGTACTTATACATCGCTCGCATGAAAAAATACCGTTAAAAATGAAGGGAAATTACTCTGTTATAACTCTGCTTGCCTGCGTACTTATACATCGCTCGCATTTTTCGTATAAAAATTATATAAAAAACATATAAAAATATATAAAATATATAAAAAATATATAAAATCTTCTTGGGACATAACACAGAAAGCATGTTCTATCCGTTTTCTTTAGGGAACAAAAACATACAGAAATTTAGTCACATGTGGGCATGATCCGAAAAGCTCTGTCCTTGTATTTAGACATGTGGTAGGGTCTAAGCTGCTTTTCCAGATAAGCCATCTCTCCATGTCGCATAAACCGCACCTTCCGCTGCCGTTAGTATAGGGCTTACATCTGGCCAAAATCTTCCATTGTATGTTATAATCGACACCTTTATCTCTTAAAGACCAAATATGATTGGATAATTGTGTCGCTTTTCTTTTGTTCCAGTGCTAAAGCTCAAAGTGTGGTTATTGAACCTGGCCTTGAAATTACCTCTGTCAGGCCCACGTATTTCTTCGTCGAAACGTGGTCTTTAGTGGTTATAGAGTTTACGGTAGCTTCATATATGATGGTCTTGGACATGCAAGCTCCATTTAGCGGGCACAATTCTTTATTCCTGCATGAACAGCTGTTTTCTTCTTGTGTTTTTTTTTGTATGTTATGATTGATTATGTTTTTAAATTTGGTAGTTGAACTAAAACTAATTTTTTAATTGTGTCTATTAAAGAGTTTCCTATAAGCATGGTTAACTGGAAAATGTCTATCTATCAGTGCTAGGAAATATTTACCTATATTGAAGGCCACCTCGGGTGAGTAAGGGGGCGTAAACCAGATGACCTTCCTATTTCTATTATTCCTTTTCCTTATTGTTGGGCTGGTGATAGGTTATATTTTATTTTTTTCGCTAAAACCACTATCTTTTAAAGCTTTATTATAAATAAGTACGCAGGCAAAGCAGAGTTATAACAGAGTAATTTCCCTTCATTTTAACGGTATTTTTTCATAACGTTTTCAAAAGCCAGATAACGAAGAGATGGTGTGTGGATTTCCACTTCGGCATCTGAAACTCAGAGTTTTATCTTGACTACCGAGTAATGTAACATATTGTATAGATAAAATTTCCTCTGTTTACATAATATTGAGGTCTCTTTTTCTTTTGTTATCTTACCGTTTTATCAATATATATATATATATATATATATATATATATATATATATTTGCAGGCAGCGTAAAACCTAGCCCAAATTTTTCCTGTATTACATCTACTTGTTCAGGTATATCAGTCTAGTATGAAGTTGCTAACCATGTGGTATTGATAAATGATTCGTATTAAAGTTGAAAATTCCTCAAGTATTGTTTATAGAATTATTATATTTCTCATATAGCGAAACAAGTAGCTGGCAAATAACAGGCAGTTTTTTACATTTTTATCTAACATGGGCAGCATTGTGATACATATTTACAAAGGAAACATGTGTAATGTTGAATTCTCAATCAATAATGCCAAACATATTTTCTGGGTTTTTTTTATATGTGTGCGTGCGTGTGTATGAGTAGGTGTGTGTATGTGTGTCTATGTATGTGTGTATGTATGTATGTATGTATGTATGTATGCGTAGATATATTGACTGGCTATGTCCAAACACAAGTGCACAGAAAATGTTTGGCATAGTTCCGAGCCACAGAGCTGTCTCATGGTCTGCTGGCGGAGACAGCGATTTACATCTCAGAAACAGAAATGCGAAAATATACAAGATGATGTAGTGTTAGATAAAAAGAAAAACATATGAAATTAGAAGCCTTGCAGTCACACATCTTTCTAAATCAAAGCCATCATTTGGCATTACCAAATCTGCAAAACATCATTATCCTTACACATAGGCACACTCACACGTTCGCACACACAAACACGCCTGCGTGCGCCTGTGTGTGTTTATGCCTGTGTGTGTTTATGCCTGTGTGTGTTTATGCCTGTGTGGGAAATCACGAATACGTTACAGTTAAAGAATCTTACGAATGATTAAATGATATTTACGCGAGAACAAAACATCAAACGTCAAAATAACCCTTGGCAATAATTAATTATCTTAAATCAAAAACCGTTTCAAATCAAATGTGTAGATGTCTTCAAATTTTTTTTTTTTTCCGCCGGTCACAAAGTTATTTCTTGATGTCTTCTGAATTTCCATTAATTAACAAAACGAACGTCAAGCGCAACAGTCGTAATTTTGCTAAGAAGCGAAAAAGCCTCTGATTGACTTGTAGAGATGAATCGCGACCTATCGGTATACACGACGGTGCATGTATATTTATATGTATATATAAACACACATGTGCATATGTGTATATGTATATATATATATAAATATATATATATATATAATTTATATATATGTATATGTATACACATATATGCATATATATATATATATATATATATATGTATATTGATACACCATATATGTATATATATATATATACGTATATGTTATACACATTACTGCATATATATATATATATAATATATTATATATACACATATATGCATATATATATATATATATATATATATATATATATATATATATGTACACATATATATGCATATATAATAATATATATATATATATATAATATATATATGTAGGTATAATTTAAGACAATCAGTACGTTGTCATTATAGTACTCGGATCATTTTATATGTATAAATGTATGTATATGTATATACATATGTATATATATTTGTGTATAAGAGCGCGTTTGTTAGTATATATGTATGTATATACACACACATTCACCTGCGTGTATATATATGTGTGTGTGTGTGTGTGTGTGTTTGTGTATCTGTGGTGTGTGTGTATGCAATCTATATATGTATGTCTGTACTGGGGACTATGAAACATCATTAGAACATTTCTGTTCCCGTTTACTCTGCTCATCATTAAGTATGTCTCTCTCTTTATATTTTCGTTTTATGTACAAATTGCCTAAAGCTATGGAGACGTCTAGACACTCTTTACGTTTTGTTGTCGATAAAATAGCTATTATTATTATTAAGTACATGCCGCGTAAAGTTAGTAGTGTTATGATTACATCTTATTCGACCATGCATATTTGTTCTAACTACAAGCATGTTTGGTAGAGGAGAAAATCATTTTCTTAAAAAATTGTGAAATGAAACGATTGCTTCTACTTCTAGCATTTCTAACGGTGGCTGTGTAGCTATTTTGTCGTCAGTCGCTCAAAGTTAATCCAACGTCTTCACGCTGGGAAAGGGAGACTTTGTCTCGATTAAAAGTTATTTCTGATGAAAGGGAACTTGTTTCTTTTTCATAAAGTTGAGGAGAATCAGGAAATATTTCTATTTTATTTGATTGATGGTGCGGTTATTATCCGATTTTAAATGCCTTTCTTAAATCTAAACTACATTCATCAACAAGCAAAACACACTCTTAATTATATATTTAACGAATCAAACGCACACACACTCACACAAACATATGTAAGCGGTATTTCATTTCATTACTGTAGTATACAATAAAACATATCTATCTACACAGTAATAATGAGTGTAAGTACTGCCTCTATAAAGATCAGTTCTACACTTCATAACAGCAATGAAACGAAAAAACTGTTAACATTCCGGCAATGTATTATTTGATCTACCGACCAATAAACTATTAAAGAAGCGAATTCTTGTATCACGTTTACATTGGGTACTAAAACCAACGTGTTTATGAGGGGATGCTGAAAGGTTCCTGGCTTTGGGCAAAAGAAATCAGAGAAACACCAGTTAATTCTGATTTTATTCAACATATTTCCCTCTCAGATTCATTCACTTCTTGCAGCAGTCCTTCTGTTTGTTCAGCCCTGTTAAACAACTCAGAAGGTTGAGTCTCCAGCCAGGCATTTCAGGAGAACCTTCAAGCGAGGAACTTTTTCAGCACACCTTCATATAAGCAATGTGTTTTGTGGATAGCCAAGCAAGGTTCACAGATACGGACTAACATTCAAAATGTCCAGTTGAAATGTGCGGCATGTAAGGTTCTTCCTTCATTTTCTGTCGGTGAATATATTGTCAATAAGGAAGAAATGTTTACATGCTCCTCCACCACAAACTTGAGTTCATTCGCACTGCGAAGCAGCCTGGTCAAGTGTTTTCTACTGAAGCCTCGGAGCGACCTAAAGCTTTTCAGCATATTTAGCGGATGGAAACTGAAAGAAGCTCGTCGTATAAATGGGTTTGTATATAATATATATATATATATATATAGTTCAAATTTATAGAAAAACAGGAAGACAAATGTAGCAAAAACAAACAAGGGTATTTGTTTGACACTCGGGAAAATGGAAAAGTCTTTTACGTTTCCAGCTTACACTCTGCGACAGAAAGGAATAAGAGAAAATAGATAAAGAATGAAAAGCATGTACTGAGTTCAGTGGTCCACACACACAAGCACACACTCACACACACAAACGCACACACACACACACACAACACACACAAACACACACGCGCGCGTATGTGTGTGTATATGTGTGGGCCACTCAACTCAACATGTTTTATTTCATTCTCTCTTTATCGCCTCTTATTATTTTGCGTGGAAGAGCGTAATCTCAAAACGTAAAAGACTTTTCCATTTTCCAGAGCGTCAAACTAAGAAACTTGCTTGTTGTTCTTACACCTGTCTTCGTCTTTGTTTTGCTATAAATTGGAAGATATATATATAGACATAGATATAGATTTATATAAATATATACACATATATATGTGTGTGTGTGTGTGTGTGTGTTTTGTGTGAGAAAGCGCACGCATACGTCATTGTATTTGTGTTGTGCCTCCCACAATCACTTGACAACCGCTGTTGGTTTGTATACATACTGGCAAAGTAGCGGTTCGGCCAAAATAACGATAAAATAGAAACCAGGCTTTCAAAAACTCAAGATATGGGGCTGGATTTGCTCGACTGAAGCCTACGAAGCTGTGCCCGAGAATGACCGCTGTGATAGGTCTGAAAGACGTAACACTTGAAGGAAACAAAGATTAAAAAAAGCCCATAGTGTATTACAAGTGTGTGTGTGTGTACGCGTTTATTAAATTATGCTGACTTGTTGAAAGAGTTTGTAAGGAAAATTCGAAGTCCTAATCAACTCCAAACCAATACACTTTATTCTACTAACTGCATAGAATCCCACCCTTAGCAAATAATATTTTGTTATATGTTACCAGTCGATCAATAACACTACATTATTTATATATACATGCACCAAACACACACATAAGTATACGTACGTGTGAATGTATATATATATATATATATTATATATGTGTGTGTATGTGTGTGTGTGTGTGTGCGCGTGTGTGTGTGTGTGTGTGCGTGTATGTGTATGTATGTATGTATTTATGTATATAACACTATTTATGAACTGTTATTGAATCACCACCTATATATGTGCCTTTTTAAGTGTATGTATATATATATATATATATATATATATATATCACAATCAAGGAACGCCATAATAGGCCATTCACCACTAGAAATAACAGCGAAAAGCTTCAACCGCAAAATAACATCAATTCCGTAAACCAGGAGAAAATTAAAAAACATTACCCTGTAATTTCTTATACGATGCACCGTTTCATCTACTGTTTAATGGTAAACTAACCTGATTAAATTAAATCAAGCCAATCTACCATAGGCCCTTAGATTCATCAGTAAGAAATAGCCAAGTCGGAACAGATATTTTTCACGAGGCATTCCCGTCCCTGCCTCGGCAATATCTGACCTAAAATTTTCAAATCATCGCACTCGCGCCAAATTTATCGGCAGCAAATAAATATAAGCCGCCGATTCCATTACGGAATTAACCAGAAAAGTTCATAATTAATCAATATAGGGTGGCAAAAATTTTGTAGAATTTTTTTGCCAAGCGGCCTAGTGGAAAAAATTAAATAGTCATAGACCATTTTAAAGTTCAACATCACAATCAAGGAACGCCACAATAGGCCATTCACCCACTAGAAATAACAGCCAAAAGCTTCAACCGCAAAATAACATCAATTCCGTAAACCAGGAGAAAATTAAAAAACATTTACCCTGTAATTTCTTATACGATGCACCGTTTCATCTACTGTTTAATGGTAAACTAACCTGATTAATTAAATCAAGCCAATCTACCATAGGCCCTTAGATTCATCATTAAGAAATAGCCAAGTCGGAACAGATATTTTTCACGAGGCATTCCCGTCCCTGCCTCGGCAATATCTGACCTAAAATTTTCAAATCATCGAACTCGCGCCAATTTTATCGGCAGCAATAAATATAAGCCGCCGATTCCATTACGGAATTAACCAGAAATTCATAATTAATCATATAGGGTGGCAAAAAATTTTGTAGAATTTTTTTGCCACCAGGGCCTAGTGGGAAAAGAATTAAATCGTCATAGGCCATTTTAAAGTTCAACATCACAATCAAGGAACGGCCATAATAGGCCATTCACCCACTAGAAATAACAGCCAAAAGCTTCAACCGCAAAATGTATTCTAAATTTCTATGTCAACTAGTTAAGATACAATATTTTACAATGTTTAGTGCTTAACTTACTGCTATTTAGACGAGAAAATTGAGTATATGTCTCCTGAGAATGCGTGACAGGCCATAAAAGCGTTTGTTGTTATATCATTTACTCACTGGGATAATTAAAATCATATCAGTAATTGACTAACAACTGTCTGTTCAAGGACACAATGATTTTAAAGTTGTCTTTTAAGGCGATTTGCTTTAAATATTTTAACACTTAATGAAACTTTAATGCTAGAATTTAAATTTTGTGTTAACCGTTTCTTAGAAGGAAATATCTTCAAATCTGCCCGAGAGAGAGAGAGAGAGAGAGAGAGAGAGAGCAGACGAATCACAGTCATCTTCTTACATCCTACTGTTTTACAGAAAAGTCAAATTAGATATTGTAGTTTTAGATGATGGAACGTTTTCAATCTTCATAGGTTTGCACAATCAGCGTTGACTTCTGACTGGACAACGATCACTCAATCTCCGGTAATATATTAAGACAAAATATAATGAAAATTAGACGAGAAATGTCGATTTAATTCGCTTAGGAGGCAATATACTTAGACGCTCTCCAATTGAGGGGCACAAATGTTGTATGTAATCTATCTTGATAAGCTCGCGATCATATTTGATTTCATATGAAAATGCAGTGAAATAATATATTTTATCTGAAGGGATGAATCGGATACATCACTTAAGTTAATAATCAGCTAATTGTTTCAGAAATATTCGTAAAAGGAGTGGCTGTGTGGTAAGTAGCTTGCTTACCAACCACATGGTTCCGGGTTCAGTCCCACTGCGTGGCACCTTGGGCAAGTGTCTTCTTCTATAGACTCGGGCCGACCAAAGCCTTGTGAGTAGATTTGGTAGATGGAAACTGAAAGAAGCCCGTCGTATATATGTATGTGTATGTGTCTGTGTTTGTCCCATCCAACATCGCTTGACAACCGATGCTGGTGTGTTTATGTCCCCGTCACTTAGCGGTTCGGCAAAAGAAACCGATAGAATAAGTACTGGGCTTACAAAGAATAAGTCCCGGGGTCGAGTTGCTCGATTAAAGGCGGTGCTCCAGCATGGCCGCAGTCAAATGACTGAAACAAGTAAAAGAAAAAGAAGAAAAAAATTGAGTTAAAAACTTACGCTTAAGAAATTATTAGAACATTAACGAAGAAGTAGATATAAAATTAACGGCAGCAAGCATTTATGTAACCAGAGGAATGAAAAATGAAAAAGCATTTATTGAACACTAGAAAACGTGAAATTCTCAGATGATTTTATAAGTAGGCATAATAACATCGAAATGCATCTGATGTTTTCACCAACTGACTTGAAGAAAAGAACACGAGCACTACCTTTTATAGATATTCCAAAATTTCAATTCAGAAACTTTATTTGAGTCATTTCCCTCGCTACTTTTAGCTTTTAATATTCCTAGAATGAGATTTGTGTAATAATATTGAAAATTTCAGCTGACAGACATGTTATTTTGTAATTTGAGATCACCAGACACAGAGAAGATTTCCCCTCATAATTTCAGGAAATTTCATTCTGTTTTGTATAGATTAATTGACATTTAGCCCCAGCTAAAATCTTACTATTTTAATCTATATCCAGAATTCATCCAAACAGAAGCATAA
>NC_043010.1:39868767-39896267 GCF_006345805.1 Octopus sinensis
TTAGACGAGCAAATCGACCCCAGGACGTATTCTTTCTAAGCCTAGTACTTATTCTATTGGTCCGTTTTGCCGAACCACTAAGTTACGGGGACGTAAACACACCAGCATCGGTTGTCAAGCCATGTTGGGGGACAAACACAGACACACAAACACACACACATATATATATATTTATATATATATATATATATATATATATATATATACGACGGGATTCTTTCAGTTCCTGTCTAGGAAATCCACTCACAAGGCTTTGGTCGGTCTGAGGCTATAGTAGAACACACTTGCCGAATGTGCCACGCAGTGGGACTGAACCCGGAACCATGTGGTTGGTAAGCAAGCTATTTACCACACAGCCACTCCTACGCCTAAATATAAATACACTAGATATAAATACATAAAACATTAATTACGTTAGGTATTGTGATGTTTGCGGAATAAAAAAAAATGTATTTTTTTATGTGAGAGATTTTGAGAGCGATGGTTTATATGTATGTTGATGTTCGCTAACCTAATGCAGATTTAGAAAGTGATTTACGTTCTGAACATTCATTCACATAATATATGTATTGTGTTTTATTCTTACTTTTAGCATCGATATACAGAATAATGTTTTGAGGACGCACGAATCATTCGTAATTTCAAGTTGTATGTGGACAATAGAAATAATATTTTCATAACAGATATAAAATCGTGTACAGGAAAGGAGATGCAGAAAAAATGGCGTTCGCATAATAACAACGACAATAACAGGGGAGCATTGACATGATGTTAAACACTTGATGATAATTGTAAGTTTTGAAAAGTTAATGGATGTACTTTATTTATTGATGGAAAGCAGCGACAGGTGGGGATACAGAAATAAACGGCTGTATCTATAAAATAACATTGTCAAAATATTCAGACAACAACATTGCATACAGAAATACTCTCTCACAACACACAAACATATATGTGCGTGTATGTGTGTACGTGTATTTAAATACACACACGCAGAGACAGCCACACACGTATTTGAATATAACACAAACATGATTCCATGGAATCATCTTGTATTAAGAAAAAGCACAGTGTTTTAGTTATTCTAAGTTTAATTTTATTTTTCGCATAGAAGTGTATATGTACCTTGCAAAATATTTCGAACTGTAGAAATTTCAAACCCCATATTTCCTTCAAACTTTTGCTGCACTTCCTGCATGTTAGCTACTTTCTTAGAATGTCAAAGGGACGAACTTTGACATCACGACTGGAAGTTAAAATTCAATACTGAATTAAACAAACAAGTCCCGCAAACAAAAAAAAAAAGAAAAATCGACTGATGCAGTATAAGGTTACGGAAAAACACACGCACACATTTGCAAATTATTTGGGCTTGTGTTACATACGTGGCTGTGCTTCAATGTTTGTTTTTTCTCACATTATTCGCAACCGGTTTTGATTTATTCGCGTCCATCAGCATAGTGATTCATCAAAGTAAGTTGACGGAGTAAGTATCCGATATAATCTAGCATATTATGATCACAAAGAAAATTAATGAAGAAAACATGATTATGCAGAGGCAAAACAGAAGTAAATAGACACGTCCTTACACGTTATTTTATGCTTATTTTAACTTTAAAATGGATACATATTTTATCTATTGATATTGTTACCGTTTAGGTTCTATATGTGACTGTTTAATCATGCTACGGAGAAGAGAATTTTTGGAACTTTCCGAATTTGAAAGAGGCCGTATTGCGGGTCTATCTGAAGAAAAACCTTAGTATCACGATTTCTACAGTTATCTCTCCCAGGTTAACCAGGGCCCTGTGATAGGACCCCTCACTTCCTTAAGAGAAGTGTGGAGGATAACCATCGTAGAAAGGCTTCTTATTTAGCAGATGTCAGTCGACGTCAGTCTCAAAGCAACTCTCAGGTATCTCCACAAACGTGGCTACAATGGCAGAGCAGCAAGAAAGATGCGACATCTTTGAGCAACCAATATCAGGAGAAATATTTGAGCCAGCAGGATGGTGGAAAGACCACAAGCATTTTGGGACACTGTCATTATTCTCTGATGAATCCAGATTTACTATATTTACTGACAGTAGACGAGTGTGTGTCTGGAGATTCTGTGATCAAGAATATGACGTTAAAGGTAAATATCAGTTAAATTTTTTCACTATTGTAGTGCCTAGGAATCTCCATCTTCAAGTAATACTGGTAATCATGAGAAGTTGATATTGGAAATAGATTTTCTTGAAGAGAATTGTCAACCTCTTTACATTTCTCGATATCCATGTAAACATAGTCTGTTGTGTGTGTACATGCGTGAAAAAGAGATGAATAGGTGGATGAATTGATGGATACTTGAGCGTGAGCGTGTGCGTGTGCATGTATATATATCACCATGAACCCCGTGACCGACCAGGCTATCAGATGTTGCTAGACATCGCTGGTCACAATGCGCTTCGCATTGTTTTAGCCTTCAAATGACGCCACCCCGCTGGCAAAACGAGCAGGCCATATGTATATATATATATGTGTGTGTGTGTGTGTGTATGCAGAGAGAGAGAGAGAGAGAGAGAGAGAGAGAGAGAGAGAGAGAGATTGATACATAGATAGAAAGATAAATAGATCTCAAGAAACTGCCAAAACTATTTGAAAGCTAACTTATAAAAGTTTTAATAATTTCAAGATTAAATAAACATTAATGTTAACATCTCAGTTATTTAATTAACTTAATCTTGATAATGATCATTATCATAATGATGATGAGCATGATGGGGATCATGCTGACGAACATAAAACTCATCATCATCATCATCTTCAGCCTCCTCCTCAACATCATCATCATCAGCATTAATATAATTATAATTATTATTATTATTATTATTATTATTATTATTATTATCTCTCGTGGAGTTGAATTATATAATGACTCTAGATAAGGAGCTAACAAGATATTTTTTTTAATATGATTACGAAGAAACCAGAGAAAATATGTAACAGGCTTACTCAGACGTAAAACTATCTGAATATCAAAGAATGAAGAGACGTCAGTGATTTAAAAGCAGATACTACAAACAACCTCACTATTTCTTGAGACTTTAACGTATTGATGATGATTTTATTCCAGAAATGACGCGAAAGGTTGCCTGGTATATCAAATATATATGTATGTATGTATGTATGTATGTATGTATGTATGTATGTATGTATGTATGTATGTATGCATGTATCTATGTATGTATGTATGCATATATATATATATATATATATATATATATATATATATATTAATAATAAAATACAAAATGGGACAAGGACACAAGAAGTCCGGACAACTAGATGGCACAAAAAGGGACAACAAAACATCCAGATAGACGATACAAAAAAACACGGACGGGTCATTCGAAGCCTTTTCTCTTCAGTCAAGAACCGGATCATCCTCGCAATTTCCGCTGATTAATCTTGAGATTGCTCCAATCTGGCTAGCCCCAAGGTAAAACTAAGCTAAGAGTATTAGATTCCATGGAAAAAATCATCGGATGTATACGAAAACAAGGACGGAAAAATAGACGATGTTACACGAATATGAATACAAAAATGCAATAACAATAACAATAATAATAATAACAATAACAGGACACAATAACAGGCGTCTTTCCACTGGGGACGAATTGAATTCAGCTGGCGTGTGTGGAAATGAAGCCTTGCGGCAGAGGGAAGATTATCGATGTGGCAGTGACCGTGGTCAGACGCAAAAGGGCTATCAGTCGGCCAATGAGTCACATGAGAAGAGAAGAGAAAGAAAAAGAGGAACAAAGGAATTAAGGAGAGGGAGAAGAGAGAGTGTGTATAGAAGTAGATAGACGGAAGAATCAAGGAATGGCGAGAAAAAAAGAGAGACAGGGACATAGTGAAGTGAAAAGTGAGTAAGAAAGGCAAAGTAATGTGAGAGAGAGGGACGAGAAAGAGTTGAAAAAGTCGTACAAAATTTTGTGAAATGTGTACTTACATATAAGAGAACAAAGTGTACGTACGCTGCTATATATATATAATAAAATACAAAATGGGACAAGAACGCAAAGCATCCGAACAACTAGGTGATACAAAAAGGGAAAACAGAACATCCAATAGACGATACAGAAAAGACAAGGACGAGTCATTCGAAGCCTTTTATCTTCAGTCAAGAAACGGATTATCCTCGCAAGTTTATATATTATATATATATATATAATATATATAATATATACATGTATATAAATAGAGAGAGAGAGTGAGGTGCGTGTTGTTTGATGATGTGTACAGGTATTGTATATTGAGAAAAAGTGAGAATTTTGGATAATCCATTAAAAGCGCTTTCGTTCGTTTACGTACCCAATACAAAATCAAAATCGAAACGGACCTTTTTGATTTTGATTTTCTGGTGAGTTCGTAAACGACACGAACGTGCTAATAATGGATTATATAAAATTTCCCTGCCTCCTTTTTCGCAATATATACAATAGGTGTACGAGTGGCTGTGTGGTAAGCAGCTTTCTTGCGAACCACATGGTTTCTGGTTCAGTCCCACTGCGTGGCACCTTGGGCAAGTGTCTCCTACTATAACCTCGGGCCGACCAAAGCCTTGTGAGTGGATTTGATAGACGGAAACTGTGTGTGTGTGTGTGTGTGTGTGTGTGTGTGTGTGTGTGTGTGAGTGTAGAATATGAGGGGCTTAGTTCACTGGTGTTCTAAATGTATAGGCACGCTGAGCAAGTGCTGTAATTGTTCGTCCGTTAGGTTCCAAATGTACAGCTGATGCTGGAGCTAGGAATCCGTATTAGGCCTCCGTATTATCAGGTATAGTTCACATTAGAAGAAACAAGATAACAAAAAGCAAGACAGGACGGGTATTTCAAGTCTTTTAGAACACTTTAATTATGGAAAGCTGAATTTGAAGTATTATCCCATATAGTAGGCTAGCATATTTGTACACCGTATAGACTGTATGTCAGAGACAAGGTGAGTGGGTATGAAAGTTATAGAAGGGAATTTCACAGTTTGTAAAGAATAGAACAATATAGAATAAGGAGCACAATTAAATGGAAGAATACAGAAAGGAGAATAAATTTCACTGTTCATCTTTTTTCCAGTGTGCTCTTTAACCGCTTCATCATGAATGTATAATTCAAAATAACGCCACAATACTGCGAGGATTTACCTGGGATTATATCTAAGAGTCTATACCTTTTTCCATACCGTCTGGAAAATGATGAACAATGAACTTTATTATCCTGTCTGTATTCTATCTACTTGTTCTCTTTATATTTCTACTTTATTTCTTATAAACTTTACATGTGAAATATTTTCATAGAATTTACCTGTCAAATACTTTCATAGATATTCACCTTGTCTCTTATGATGGAATGCTCTGTGTACGGACATGCTAGCCTATCACTTGGGACATCCCAAAAAGTGCTCTAAGACTTCAAATTCACCTTATACTGTATAACTTGAAATACTCGGTCTGCTTTGGTTTTTCTTGTCTTTTTCCCTCTATATATATATATATATATACATATGATATATATATATTATATATATATAGATATATACTATACATATGCATATATATATTAATATATATATATATATACATATGCATATATATATATATATATATAATATACATATGCATATATATATATATATATATATATATATATATATATATATACATATGCATATATATATATAATAATATATATATTACATATGCATATATATATATATATATATATGTATTATATATGTATATATGTATATATATGTATATATATGTATATATGTATATATAGTATATTTATATATATATATATATATATATGTATGTATATATATGTATATATATATGTATATATGTGTGTGTATATATATATAATCAATAGATAGATAGATAGATAGATAGATAGATAGATAGATAGATAGACAAACAGACAGACAGAGATATATAAATAGGAGCGCGCATGAAACGTATTTGTACCGTAAATAATTATCACGAATTTATCAAGACTTGGGCGAAGAGAACATTAACAGTAAATAAGTTTGTCACAAGAGAATTCAGTTACATTAAATACACCATAGGGAGATGGAAAATTGTTGTTCTGATATACAAAAGAAGAATCTCTATTAGAAGAATATGTGTGTATAGGAGTCCATATCAGAAATTTTTTTCTGTCGCATGCGCATCGAATAAACACATTAACATAAAATATATTGGACTCGAATACAAATGCTATGAGAGAGGCATCGACCATTATATATGTCTGCATGTCTGTGTATACATACCTCCATACATACCTCCATACCTCCATACATACATACATACATACATACATACATACATACATATATTCATACATACAAGCATGCATACATACGTATATGCATAAATGCATACTTAGTTACACCCACTATGACCCATATATATATATATATATATATATATATATATACTTGTGTAAAGAACAACAAAACCTACTGCCGCTTCTATAGAAATGTACCGGAGAAATAGACATGATTCTCGGTGAACAAAAACACAGACAACCATGAAAAGAGGAAAATTAATTAACATCTATGATAAAAGAGAATTACACCAAACACAATCACTCACGAGTGAAAAGTTTATAGAATTGTATAAAACCATTACATTATATAAGAAAACAGTTAAATTCCAGTATGTGAACCTATTTGCATGAATAGTCTATTTTAGTATTAAGTTATAGTTAGAGTGTTCATAATTGAAAGCTAAATGAATTAGTAAGATTAGATAGAATAACAAGTAAAATTAGTTATTGCATTTATAAATATTTTTTCTAAGTTTGAAATCAAGAACATAATCTTTTAGTCTCACAAAGATATTGAATTAGACGTACACGAATGTAATAAAAAAAAGTGAAATATTAAAATATTAAAAGCCATAAAACAAAGGGAAAAAATGTTTTCCATTTTCGAGCAAACTAACAAATAAGTAGCTTAGACGGAAGTGAGAGACATTTGTCAGAAATACGCAATGGCAGCATAAAATAATAAACAAAAGGAAAGACCTGCGTATAATTTCAATTTCAGTTTCAATACCTATGTACATACACATGCGTATATTATGCGTGTGTGTGTGTGTGAATAATTAAATAAGGTTTTTATTGTCAGTAATTTACAATAATATCAGTGGCTAGCATGCGTAAAAGAAGTATAAAGGCAAAATTAGTAATTAATATTGAAGGGTACCACTGGCAGCACCAATGTGCTAAAAATAGAAGTCAAAACAACTAAAAGCCACAGTTTCCACATGTACACAAGGACGAAATCGAGAGAAGGTACAGTAAAATTTCAAGACCTAGTCCTGCAGACGCACAGAATCAAAAAGTCGAAAATGAAACTCAGAATTTCGATATTGAGGTTAAGGAAAAACGTATCGAAAATAGGTCACGTGTCTGCGGAGCACGTGCACCCCTTATAGATACCAGGTATCATCAGTGATACTTACTAAACATTGTTGTAACAATTCCAGGAATTCCAGGATGGACGTTGTCTATATATTAATGATAACTAGAGATGGAATATACCAAAATGAAAAAAAAGAATTATTACCACAACTACTGTTTCAACTTCAAGATGCCCTGCTCCAGGTGAGATTATCCCACCTGAGGAGTCTTCTATGCTCTGTGCGTTGCATCTGGTTTTATTGCATCGTTCCACGGCTACAAGAGTGCAGTGAATCTTGAACATGGAACAACTGTTATGGTAATATAATTTTTTTATTGGTATATTCCGTCTTCTCATTTCATCTTTAATATATACATACATACATACATATATATATATATAATTTTTATATTTTATATATTTCGTATATTAAATTAATTATTTTTATTTTTATGTTTTGGTTTATGTTTTTCATAGTTTGATTTGCCTAATAGTGGTTTTATCTCTAATTTAATTTATATATATATATATATATATAGAGAGAGAGAGAGAGAGATGGATAGACATATAGATAGATAGATAGATAGATAGATAGATAGATAGATAGATAGATAGATGTGTGTGTGTGCTCAACAGGTACATATTTTCTCGACCTTGAAGGGATAAAAGTTGAATTCGAAGTCGATGGGATTTGAACTTACAACCTAAAGGCAGGCTAAATGTTGTTAAGCATTTTATCTCGCATGTTAACGATTCTGCCACCTCAATAATGATAATAATAATCCTTTCAACGTAAACGCAAAGGCAGCATTTTTTTAAAATTCTTGGTGGGGATGAGGACTAGTCGATTACATCAACCCAAGTGTTTCACTAGTACTTGATGTATCGACTCCGAAAGGATGAAAGGCAAAGTCAACCTCGCGGAATCTGAACTCATAACGAAAAGACGGACGAAATGCCGCTAAGCATTTTTCACGGCGTGCTAACTTAATGATACTTATAATAAATGAAAAAACAAATCACAGTGTGCTGAAAGAGGGACTCAAAAGAGAGAAATCAAAGGAAAACTAGGATTTTTAACCAGCAACACTGTCCGTGATATACCACGCAAAGTCATGATTAGTGCAGTGCTCGCAAACATATCTATTTATATCGATGGAATAACATTAAAGAGATTTTTAAAATAGCTGAACTTCTGAAGGATAGCTATGAGAATATAAGAAATACACCAAGTAATTAATGCAACGTTTGTATCTTTTCTCACATAAGTAAATTATAACAAATGTTTGAAAGAAGAGCGTATTTGCCACCGCACAAAAAACCACTGTGTAAGAACATCTCCAACGAACACTGTAGCGATGCGAGTTCCTAACGCCATATACAAAAATGGAAGTCGTATCGATTTTTCCATGTTTAGAAACAGAACAGCTGGAAGATAGATAACGAAACGTGTAATGTATCCATGAACACAAATAAGCCAGAGTTAGATGAAAATGATGTCAGTTAAAATAAGCAATCAGAATTTACTCCCGAGTCTTGCAAGTTTAAGACAAAATGATAAGTAGATCAGAGATGAATACCTCTCCAAACTACATTATCTGCTGCAAGAAAATCCAAGCAAAATCATGACAATAATGCAGCATATAAATGCATGAAATCATGCATACATTTACATACATATGCACAGGTTCGGGGGCACACGCACACACACACACACAGGTGCACACTCAAATATACACACAGACACACACACACACACATATATATATATATATATATATATATATATATGTACATATACATATAGTTATTTATATCTATATATAGGGATGTATATTATATTTCTCTATATATACTATTTATTTATATATATATATTCGTATTCATATATATAATATATATATTATATAAACATATCATATATATGTGATATAATATATATACACATACACATATACATAAATGTATACTTATATATATATATAATATATTATAATATATATATACATATTTACATATATATATACATATATATATATACATACATATATATATATATACATACATATACATACATATATATACATACAGGTGCTATTAAGTTAGACATGGCCTGGGCCAATAATGGCCGAAACCTATCAAAGTATCAAAGTATATATATATATATATATATACATACATATATATATATATATATATATATAATATATAATATATATATATCTATATATACTTATGCATTCCATGTAAAGAAAATAAACCTCATGTAAAAGTGGCTTTGGATCCGAAAAGACTAGTATATTTAAGAAGATGCAATCTCGGAACCAAAAAAGGGATTAGATAGAACACCTAAAATATAAAGTGGTAATAAAAATACGAAGGAACTTAAATTTAAGAATCGAGAATAAACAATATGTAATTGAAGCAAAAATAAACATTCAAATCGTGAAAACGATTTATGTAACGCACGCAAGACATTAAAAGAAACAACGGAGCATGTGATATATCAAAAACGGATACATCTATAAAATATTGCTGAACAAAAGACAAACGAGAGCACAAACGAAAGACGAACGTATGAACTAAATGGAAAGCTGAAAGAAGGTTCTTCAATACAAAAATACAAAATTATAAAAACGAAAATTCTAAATATATACAATGTTCTAAAGTCGGATGTTTTTAATGAGTTAATATCGATAGATATATTTAAGCAGAGAAAGACTCTGTTCAGAAGTATGGAATTTAACAATAAAATACTAATAACAAAATGAAAACCTGAAAATAGATAAATGAAATTTGTTTGGGAAATGAGTATTGCTAGGATAGAATAAATATTTAACAGCCAAAACATATTGACTGGAACACGGGGACTTTTATAGATTTACTCATGCGGGATTAACGAAACCCAAAGAAACATTTTTGAAAATAAAGCAAAATGCTAGTTAAAAAGTTATAGAAATTTTTCTTGCATTATTTAATATAATCGATAAAAAAAATGATACATTTCAAAAACAGATTTAGATGTAAATACATAAATACGGAGGATATATATTTACTTGAGCATTATACAAATTTAAGAACGAATGTAAAAAATTGGGTTTATTTTAATCCAAGAAGGGAATAGGGAAATAATGATAGCTTTTCTTGCCGATATATTATTTTCATGAGGGCGATTCGGATTGAGGAAGAATTATTGTCAATCATTGCTTATATTCCAGCGTGAATTCGTATTAATTGAATCATAGCACATTGCACACGAAGGCGGAATTAACACAAAATGCTAACTGCGTGTATAGGCATTTTTTAACAATGCGTGTGTGTGTATAGTTAGATAGATATATGCATTATGAATTATATATTTTCATATATACTTATATCAGCTGAGACACCCTCCGGTCATGATTGACCGTGGGATTGCACGTACAAAGTTACCCTCCCAGGCACAAGTCCGGGCAAGGTTGTTTATGGAAGACCAGCAGTCGCCCATGTATACCACCCTCCCCTCTCCACACCACTAGTGTTATCCAAGGGAAAGGCAAAGGCCGATACAGCTTGGCACTTGTGACATCGCAACTCATTTCTACAGCTGAGAGAACTGGGGCAACGTGAAATAAAGAGTCTTGCTCAAGAATACACCACAGGCCCGGTCTGAGATACGAACTCCCAACCTCACGATCGTAAGCTCGACGCTCAAACCACTGAGCCATGCGCCTTCGCACACACACACACACACACACACACACACATATATATATACATATATATATATATGTATATTTATACATGTATATATGCGATATATATACATATATCTATATACCTACATATATATATATATATTATATGTATATATATATATATATATATATATATATTTAGTAGAAGAAATAGCTATAACCTTTGACTGCTATTTCTAAATTCGGTATGTGGTAAGGCAATTCGTTGCTGAACCCTTATTGCTTAGTATTACTTAAATTTTCCTCAAATGAGGCTTTTACATGCCGAAGACTACTTGTGTAATTGATAATTATTCCAAATTAATTAATTTCACCCTTCATTATTACGGATAACCATATTTTATCTCAGTAGATGACTACAGCATCTTGTTTTGGCTACACGCGGGTGGGAAGGGGCTGTTGACACAATCGTTTCATTCACAAATTTGAATTCGGTGATACTAGTTGAGGATTCTAGCTCGCTCTGATACTGAGTTGAGTTGGTACCATCCTAGTATCTCAAAATTCAATATATAATCATTTATGATTATAGTATTCCACGCTGAAGAGAAAAGAAGTTTCGGTAAGATAGAATTATTTAATATTTAATATTTTAATTCTTATGCTTTCCTAAGACTTGATTTCGAAACGTACGTCCGTGGATAACTTTAAAAATGTTTGATAGATTGCGGTTAATTCATTCTCTCTTACCTGTTTGTGTCAGCCTTCCAATTGCTGTTTTTACTGAGATCTCCCTTTTTAGTAGAAGAAATAGCTATAACCCTTTGACTGCTATTTCTAAATTCGGTATGTGGTAAGGCAATTCGTTGCTGAACCCTTATTGCTTAGTATTACTTAAATTTTCCTCAAATGAGGCTTTTACATGCCGAAGACTACTTGGTGTAATTGATAATTATTCCAAATTAATTAATTTCACCCTTCATTATTACGGATAACCATATTTTATCTCAGTAGATGACTACAGCATCTTGTTTTGGCTACACGCGGGTGGGAAGGGGCTGTTGACACAATCGTTTCATTCACAAATTTGAATTCGGTGATACTAGTTGAGGATTCTAGCTCGCTCTGATACTGAGTTGAGTTGGTACCTCCTAGTATCTCAAAATTCAATATATAATCATTTATGATTATAGTATTCCACGCTGAAGAGAAAAGAAGTTTCGGTAAGATAGAATTATTTAATATTTAATATTTTAATTCTTATGCTTTCCTAAGACTTGATTTCGAAACGTACGTCCGTGGATAACTTTAAAAATGTTGATAGATTGCGGTTAATCATTCTCTCTTACCTGTTTGTGTCAGCCTTCCAATTGCTGTTTTTACTGAGATCTCCCTTTTTAGTAGAAGAAATAGCTATAACCCTTTGACTGCTATTTCTAAATTCGGTATGTGGTAAGGCAATTAGTTGCTGAACCCTTATTGCTTAGTATTACTTAAATTTTCCTCAAATGAGGCTTTTACATGCCGAAGACTACTTGGTGTAATGATAATTATTCCAAATAAATTAATTTCACCCTTCATTATTACGGATAACCATATTTTATCTCAGTAGATGACTACAGCATCTTGTTTTGGCTACACGCGGGTGGGAAGGGGCTGTTGACACAATCGTTTCATTCACAATTTTGAATTCGGTGATACTAGTTGAGGATTCTAGCTCGCTCTGATACTGAGTTGAGTTGGTACCTCCTAGTATCTCAAAATTCAATATATAATCATTTATGATTATAGTATTCCACGCTGAAGAGAAAAGAAGTTTCGGTAAGATAGAATTATTTAATATTTAATATTTTAATTCTTATGCTTTCCTAAGACTTGATTTCGAAACGTACGTCCGTGGATAACTTTAAAAATGTTTGATAGATTGCGGTTAATTCATTCTCTCTCTCTTACCTGTTTGTGTCAGCCTTCCAATTGCTGTTTTTACTGAGATCTCCCTTTTTAGTAGAAGAAATAGCTATAACCCTTTGACTGCTATTTCTAAATTCGGTATGTGGTAAGGCAATTCGTTGCTGAACCCTTATTGCTTAGTATTACTTAAATTTTCCTCAAATGAGGCTTTTACATGCCGAAGACTACTTGGTGTAATTGATAATTATTCCAAATTAATTAATTTCACCCTTCATTATTACGGATAACCATATTTTATCTCAGTAGATGACTACAGCATCTTGTTTTGGCTACACGCGGGTGGGAAGGGGCTGTTGACACAATCGTTTCATTCACAAATTTGAATTCGGTGATACTAGTTGAGGATTCTAGCTCGCTCTGATACTGAGTTGAGTTGGTACCTCCTAGTATCTCAAAATTCATATATAATCATTTATGATTATAGTATTCCACGCTGAAGAGAAAAGAAGTTTCGGTAAGATAGAATTATTTAATATTTAATATTTTAATTCTTATGCTTTCCTAAGACTTGATTTCGAAACGTACGTCCGTGGATAACTTTAAAAATGTTTGATAGATTGCGGTTAATTCATTCTCTCTTACCTGTTTGTGTCAGCCTTCCAATTGCTGTTTTTACTGAGATCTCCCTTTTAGTAGAAGAAATAGCTATAACCCTTTGACTGCTATTTCTAAATTCGGTATGTGGTAAGGCAATTCGTTGCTGAACCCTTATTGCTTAGTATATATATATATATATATATATAAAACTCTCTCCCAAATCCTTCATATTGTATATATGTATGTGTGTGTGTCTGTGCGTGTGTCCGTGTGTATGTATGTGTGTAGGCGGTCATGTATCTGCACGTATGTGTATGAGTATATGTAAGTTAGAATATACCCATGATTTCAATAAATGTAAGCTAGGAGGTAATGTTTAGGAAATGTATGTTTTACGTAGCTTTCAAAATTGCGTGATGTGTTTCGTTGCATGTCGTACAGGTTCCAGAACAGGCAGCATTCGATAGTAGTCTCCGAAGAGTGTGAAACATCGTCGATTCTGCTACATATCCTGGCAAATTAGTCATAAATAATCTTAAGTGTATGCTATGAATAATTACATAAAAATATACAGAAATAGGAAGAAAATCTAGTATTCTTAAGACTTATGACATTAAGACGAAACGAAAATAATTTTTTGAGCATCCCCTATCAGATGAGTCCAAGACTGGCTAGAATTAACACACCGATCTTGTCAAAATAGAGGGACCTCTCGGAACCCTGTTCTACATGAGTACAATAATTTATGTTTTTATTTATTTATGCGCCCTTTGCAAGCCTAGCCAGGGTCATGGGCGCGATTTCCCGGTTTCTGTAGCGTGCGCGTGCCCTCCCCCAGCTGGAGGGAACGCCAGTCCATCGCAGCGTTAATCAAGAAACAGGAAGAAAGAGTGAGAGAAAGTTGGGGCGAAAGTGTACAACAGGGAGTTCGTGGAGCTTTAGTTGTTTTTTAGCTCAATAAGCACACACAACGCCCGGTCTGGAATCGAACCCGCGATCCTCCGACCGCGAGTCCGATACCCTCCACAATTATTTATGTGATTTTGTAATATATGACTTCAACATTGAAGTATCAGATGATGAAAAATTTGACGTTCCCGTTAAGACAGTAGTCTAAGTCACAACAAATTTTGTAGGAAAATGCGTCAAAATAATATTGGAAAGAAGATAAATAATTATCAAATTACACAATGCTTAGTCTTAGAAATACTTCGTATTTAAATAACTTATCAGAATAGGGAATTTAAATAAAATGTATCTATAATTAAAGTAACAAATGCCTGTGATTTGTTAAACTAATACTTAGATAAGAGATAATAAAAAAAAATAGCCATCATTATTCTCAATTTTATATTTATTATATTTGCGAAATTAAGTGAAATGACAAGAGCACAAGTAAATTAATGCTTGTATTTTAAAGTATGCGCGCTATGCCAGAATCAAAAACACGATAGTTATGCTGATATTGGGATATATGTGACTTGTGGAAGTCAAAATTTACTATAAAATATAAACTGTAACGCTACAAAAATATGAAAGAAAATTATACTAAAACAGTTAAGAAAAATGTACAAATCCCACCCAAAGTTACCTGTTTTCCATGAAGACAACGAATAAGTAAGAAGTTTAACAAAATAAAATCAGTATCGTTTAATAGATACGACTCAATGTCTCGCTATGGCGATGACAAGAGTGATAGTAGAGAAGGTATATATACAGCCATCATTCGTACAACATATATATCCGAGATTTAAGGTATGGAATCATGTTGCCAGTAAATATATTGCCTTAACTCCAGATCATGCCCGTTGCATGGAGAATGTCGATGAGGTACTGTGTAAACTGTAGTAGACCTACAGTTTTGGTACAAGTATTACTTTCTCAGTGGTGACGATTCTTGTCTTAGAGTTGACAGTCATCATTCGTACAACATATATATCCGAGATTTCAGGAATGGAATATATGAATTTATTTATATGCTTATATATATATGTGTGTGTGTGTGTGTGTGTGTGTGTGTGTGTGTGTGTGTGTGTGTGTGTGTGTGTGTGTGTGTGCTTGCGTGGGTGTGCATATGTGTGTGTGTGTGTGTATGTATGTGTATCTGTGTGTGTGATTGTGTATACAGATATAAAAGTATCGTTAGCACAGCGAGCAAAATGCTTAGCAACATTTCATCCATCTTTACTTTCTGAATTCAAATCACTGTCGATAAAATAAGTACCAAATCACTGTCGATAAAATAAGTACCATTCATGAACTGAGGCCAGTGTAATCGACATATTTCTCCTCAGAAATTGAAACCACTATATTTGAATTTGAATCCACTATATGCGTGAATTAATACATCAAAATATTTGATAACAATTAGGATTTTCCTTCACCCTATATGAGTTTCAAACGTTTATAATTGAATTGTCATTTGGACATTATGTGTAAAAATACATCAATATCAATGTCTTAATATGAATATTGTCGCCTGATGTTATTCACAAATCCGATCGTCTGCTCCCTTGGTTTCATTTATTTGACGCAACATCCAATCAACTGCAACGAAGATAATTTTCGGCTGCCGCTGGTAACAGGTTTTATTTGGAAAGATTTCAACAATCGCCCATTGTGTATCACTCTCTTTGTAGATCTGTTGAATGATATAATGGGAATATTGGGAATCCGTAAGAATTAAGCTGAGGATTATCAATAGCAACACCAAATGTGTCATGCTGTTATATCATAGTGAGAGATAATTAATGAAGGCAAGTATTGTCAGAAATCACCAAGCTTGCATTTACATGGTTAGAAGAAAGATGCTAAACTTTAAATATTGAGGGATCTGGGAATATCAAGCATTTCCTTTATAACGATAAGTATAAGCTTAGAGGCCCATACGCCAAGCCATACCGTGAGACAATTAGAGATGAGTTAAAGGGGAGTGAATTAAAGACACTTGAGGAATATATGAGTTGAAAAACTTTGACTGATACTGGGTACGAAAATAAAATGCAGAAAAAGCCGAAGATTTTGTGGCAAAGGGTAAACTGAAGGTGATGAGGGTGAAACGAAATGACACTAAATAAATTGCACAGAAGGGAACAAGAAGGAAGAATACTGGTTTCGTATTTCTCACCAATACTTCAGGATTTCCTTCAAGATTTCCAGAATTTATATACTGTAACGCATGTATGAGAAAATCGAATTAACTTTACAATATATATATATATATTAAAAGGGTAATTCGGTTTTCTCCCACACGTGTTATAGTATATATATATACTTTACTTTACTTTACCTGTGTATAAAGTCTATCATTGGTTTCATGTTACGAAAATATCTTAACAAATCTTCAAAAACCGATCACATAAATGAATTGGTGTTCGTCTCTATTTTTATTAAAAACACATATAAACACAGAAATTCAGAGTGAAGTTTGGATAAGCATAAACAAGAAATCAAGATGAATAACGCATGCGTAACAATTCTTCCATGATTATCTCACTTGGGTTTGACTTTTCGAAAAAAAAATTGGGTTGAATGATCAGCTTATTTATATTATGTGATATCCTGGACATGTGTAATTTTCGTATGTTTTTGTACTGAGGGAGTTTATCATGAGGGCATGTGTAATATGTCTGTGGAGTCTATATGGTGTACATATTTTAATTTTCACGTTCAGAGACTAAAGCCTATCCTTGTTGGGTATCATTATGTGAAACTTACTTCACGTCATATATATATATATATATATATATAAATATATCAACAATCAAGGAACGGCCATAATAGGCCATTCACCCACTAGAAATAACAGCCAAAGCTTCAACCGCAAATAAAAATCAATTCCGTAAACCAGGAGAAAATTTAAAAAACATTTACCCTGTAATTTCTTATACGATGCACCGTTTCATCTGCTGTTTAATGGTAAACTAACCTGATTAAATTAAATCAAGCCAATCTTCCATAGGCCCTCAGATTCTTCAGTAAGAAATAGCCAAGTCGGAACAGAAATGCCTCGTGAAAATATCCGCTGGTGAAAATAGGCCGCTGGTGGCAAAAAATTCTACAAAATTTTTTTGCCACCCTATATTGATTAATTATGAATTTTCTGGTTAATTCCGTAGTGGAATCGACGGCTTATATTTATTTGCTGCCGATAAATTTGGCGCGAGTGCGATGATTTGAAAATTTTAGGTCAGATATTGCCTTGGCAGGGTCGGAAATGCCTCGTGAAAATATCTGTTCCGACTTGGCTATTTCTTACTGAAAATCTGAGGGCCTATGGAAGATTGGCTTGATTTAATTTAATCAGGTTAGTTTACCATTAAACAGCAGATGAACGGTGCATCGTATAAGAAATTACAGGGTAAATGTTTTTTAAATTTTCTCCTGGTTTACGGAATGATTTTTATTTGCGGTTGAAGCTTTGGCTGTTATTTCTAGTGGGTGAATGGCCTATTATGGCCGTTCCTTGATTGTTGATGTTGAACTTAAAAATGGTCTATGACTATTTAATTTTTTCCCACTAGGCCGCTGGTGGCAAAAAATTCTACAAAATTTTTTTGCCACCCTATATTGATTAAATATATATAAATATATATATATATACATATACATATGAATGTTGTACGTGGAGAAAATTAGGAGAGAGCGCGCGCGTGTGTGTGTGGTTGATTTGTAGTTTACTAGTGATTGTGTTTCTTATTGTCTCGTTTATATTTTGTTCCTTTATATTTTATGTCACTCTGATAGAATTTAGTGACAGCAACATCCTATTAGACACCAGTACTGCTTTCGATTTTCTTTGCAACATGAACCACTTATTGAAGCTGTTTGTCTACTTACTCCACTGTCTCTCATTCTATGGATCTATGACATCTAAAGACGGACGAAATGCTTCTGAGTATTTTGCCCCCAGCGTGCAAACAATTCTGTCAGCTTGCTGCCATATTGTGTCCAAATATTAAGTAAAGCGTTATCCACCACGCCGCTTACAGCTGTTTGACAATCCCTCCCAACGCATATCTCTGACAGGCGTCGATATGCATTGGCTCAAGAAATATATCAATTACACAGTTTGAAATATCTATGGGCCTCCAGCATACATGAGGCCTATCTCGTCATCTAGAATGAAAACACATTTTGATCCGGCTAATGACATTTTAAAGATATCGCTTTAGCATTACTACAGCAAGCCAGTAACTGAGCAAGTGAAAGAGTATTATAAAAATGAACAGGAAAAGACTAACAGAAATGTAAAAGTCGAAAAAGCTATTTTATCTTTATGCAACAAGAACATTGACCAAGGAGATAAACGTTTGGAATGCGAATTAATAATAAATTAATGCGTTAACAAAATAAATAAAATAATCGGACACTATAAAATGAAATACAAATATACGTGAAGGATATGAACTAATAAGAGCCAAGTCAATATTACATCGAGGTAAATATGAAATACAAATCACTATGGGAAATTATTAAAACGGAAAATTCGGACATAATGGCCATTATAAAATATAAATGTTAGCAGAACTATTTGAATTATTTTATTAACAAAGCAAGCATCAATATCACTAATCTAGGCATAACCTATACTAGTCTCGAAATTTAGGATGTGTTTAAAAGGGAACCTCATTAGTGGATACCCATGCAACAAATATTATCGAAGGGTAAACCTATTTTTGATGTTCTTTCTGTGTATTAAAATGAGAAATAAAAAAAAAAATCGAGAAAAGAAAATGAAAAAAAGATAAGTGCCACAGAATGAGATAAATTTATAAAGGGTTACAAATCAAGAAAAAATTATTTGAAACAAAATATAATTAAATTACAAAGTATTCATTCTTATGAAACCTGAAAAGATAGCGAAGAAACGTTTTAAAAGCAGAGGCAGAATAAAATGATTTAGAAGTAACTGTATTAATAAAATAAATACAATTCAAAGAAGCGCCAAGAGTAAGAGAAGGATTTGTTTGTCTCTTGTGGTTGCATACGTAGTGGAGTGTGGAAGAATCGTTTTGGAGTGTTATGGTTTTACATTTTTCCCTTTTAGAATTCTATGCTAAGGATGAAATATGTAAATGCATGACAGTTGCAGAAGAAAATGATAACCAACAAGCTAGCACACATTACATCCATAACACCATACCATTCTTAGGTAAACAGGAAAGAATAATAAACAGCACATATGTAGCACGTCAGTATCAAGGCCATTAAAACAAAAATGTTTATGTACATGGTGACAGTGCCATTCTTGGTGTAATATATGTTTTGCAAGATCTCTTCTCATATGAATGTTTCGAAAATGCTTGTACTAAAACTCATTTATATTATGAAGTTGTATGTGTAAATCAAATATTAGTTATTGATGTGAGTATTAATGCATTATAATAAAACGAGAACAAATTTATTCAAAGCAATAAGGCAGATACCATGCACATAAAATATAAACAATATGCATAAACCGTTTAGAAGGAACAAACTCTTTTTCCATCGATAGAGTTCGTTAACCCGGAGAAAGATATGTCTAAATATTCTTTTCTATAAATTTTGGGGGAGGGGACTAGTCAATTTGATCGACTGGTACGTAATTTAGATCGACCCTAATGCGTAACTGGTACTTATTTAATCGACCCCCAAAGGATGAAAGGCAAAGTCGGCCTCAGCGGAAATCAACTCAGAACGTAGCGGCAGACGAAATACCTATTTCCTTACTTCCCACAAGGGTCTAAACACAGAGGGGACAAACAAGGACAGACAAACGGATTAAGTCGATTAGTTTGACCCCAATGCGTAACTGGTACTTAATTCATCGACCCGAAAGGATGAATGGCAAAGTCGACCTCGGCGGAATTTGAACTCAGAACGTAACGGCAGACGAAATACGGCCACGCATTTCGCCCGGAGTGCTAACATTTCTGCCAGCTCGCCGCCTTAATATGTCTAAATGTTAATCACAAACATATATTTAAAATACACGTGTTAAGATATTCATATTGCACAGATCGATACAGTAACACTTCCTTTAAACGAAGATAGCACTCCACATCCTCTACATTACAAGCAATAGATTTTCGCTTCTTTCATACACATTGCAAGAATTTAAGTGGGCGATCCTGTGCCCAGCCAGTGTCAAATGATCTCTGTTACCAAATGATTGTCTGTAAAGACTGTGCCTTACTGGACTGAAGAGGTGGACGTCAGAAGGCTCTGTAGTTGATGTGGGGGCATTCAGCTGCCCTATTGGCCGGTTGCTTGCTTTATTGTGAAAGATGAGTATTTTCACGCATTGTTCTTCACGTTGGTTTCTCTAAACATTTTTAGCATTTTCAAAGCACCATTTGACATTCACAGTAGAGACCATCAAATTAAATGATGCCTTTATCATTCCCAAACAGTCACCAAACATTTCTGCGTCGAGCGCTGGCTCTTGAACTTCTTAAGCCATGGGCTGCGTTTTCTTTTCCGAAGTTTAAAAATACACCGAAACCCCTTCCCTGTCACTAGATCAGAGAAAAGTATGTCTTTATTTGCTTCTTCTTCTAACAGGTCAAAGCACACTTCAGTGTTTCTCACCTTTCAATCACCCGTCAACTTTGCACATTGCACCCAATTTTGATACCCAAAGTCATCCAGTATCATCCTTAATGCATTGTCACCAAAGTCCAATTATGCAATAAGCTCATAAATATTGACTTCTCTATCCGCACGGATCTATTCAAGCACCGACTGTTGACCCCTGTCAGTAGTTGATGTAACGCTACGCGTTTGCGGATTTCCCACTTCTATTAATTTTTTTCTCCTGGCATATTAATTTTGTCTATGGTGTCATAAATATCATTCTGAAGATGTCTCACAGACTGCACAGTTCCTTTGTCATGGACTCAATGACAGTATGTCGCCTCTACATGCAAACCATTATATGTATGCAAGAAATACTGGAAGAATAATTACTGCAGAGAAAGCATCACTCCACCGACGGGTACGATTTGAAGTACGTCTGTAAGTTAGTGAAACCATTATGCTCATATTCCCATGCTTTCCTGTAGAAATTTTATACATCTTTTTACTCTTCATTCTTAGTTGTAATGCATATTGAAAGTAGCGGTCTCGGTAGCATATTACATTTTTCTACGAGAGGTTACAAACTCGCCGCTCAGCTCATCTTTCCATAGTAAAGGATAGATATTACATGAGTTCTCTTAATTTTTATAACATTTATAAAGTTCTCACAGAGCAACCTGATCTCTAGCCGAGGATATCAGAGAGTAAAGAAAGTAGAGACAGAAAATCTGAACCCGTTTCCTAACTGATACAGTATTCATCAACCAGTCAATCATCACAGACGCAGTTGACCTGAGAGCTATTTAAATACTGTATTTTAAGAAATTGGCCAAATGCTTCAAAGCCCTTTGTCTTACCAACGCCAAAAGGCAGTAGCCTGGGTACAAGCATTCTCACAGGCCATATAAATGTGCATATTAAGGGATCTATAGATAGACAGATAAATAGATAGATAGATAGATAGATAGATAGATAGATAGATAGATAGATAGATAGATACATAGATAGATAGATAGATAGCCACTACACACATTTTTTTCTCTCCTTTTTTTCTCTCCATCTTTCTCTCCTTTTTTTCTGTGTACCTTTCTGTAGAAGACTGTAGGCTCGAAACGTAAAATACTTTTTCTATTCCTGAGCGCTATACTAATACATCTGTTTGTTTTGTACACCACCTGTCTTCGTCTTTTGTTTTTTTTTTTCGTAAACTTTCAATATATATATATATATATATATATAATATATATATATAATATATATATATATATATATATATATATATATATATATTATATCATATTGTATAGAGTATATTATATTCTATTGTATGTACTCGTTCGCGTGCGCAAGCGTTTGTAAGAGTGTGTTTGTAATCATAGGTCTCCATAACCTAAAAGTGTAAAGACATGCTTAGTGTTTCTGTACTCCGTAAATTGGTTGAATTAATAAAATAGCGTTGGGTTAATCAACATGCTGTAAATGCATATTTCCATGTAACATGTGGATATATATATTTATATATATGAGTGTGTTTCCATATACATATGCATATATATATATGTAAATACATATATATATATATATGTACATATATATATATATATATATATATGAATATATATACATATATATGTGTGTGTGTATGTATATATATATGTATGCATATATAAAGTTAGATAAGGCCGACTGCTCTATATCTTAGAGCGGGCTTCTTTTTCGGATTCATGTTTTACCGAAGATATATATATATATATATATATATATTATATATATATATATATATATATATATAAAGGAAATGAAGAAAATGTTGACAAAATAATTTAAGTAATTTAAGTAATTTAATTAGGTGAAACTTCTTTTTACCGGTTGCGCATTTGTTATGCTTATCAAAATATATTTTTTAAAGAGAGATTAGAGTTCCTTTTCTGATAGATTTTTTCCTCTTATCTGACAGTCAGATAAGATGAAAAAATCTATCAGAAAAGGAACTCTAATCTCTCTTTAAAAAATATATTTTGATAAGCATAACAAATGCGCAACCGGTAAAAAGAACTTTCACCTAATTAAATTACTTAAATTACTTAAATTATTTTGTCAGCATTTTCTTCATTTCCTTTTTATATATCACAACTCGTGTTCCACATCTCCTTTTTTTAAATAAATATATATATATATATTATATATATATATATATATATTATATATATAGGATGACTTTTTTCCCGTCTTCACTAGACTCAGGCAGAATGGACCCAAATATACTTCAGATATGCTAATTTGAAACTTCAAACATGATATTGCTTTCTAATAGTACACAATATCGCAGCTCCTAAATATGCTGCATTGCATGCGCAAATATCAGCATTTTGGTCATTTATAACACACAAAAGAAAGCAACCACATCTAAATAATTTTCTGATTCTGTGTATAATAAATCCATAGTACACAGAAATGTCCAGAAGAAAAGCACATTCATAAAATATAGGAAAAAGAAAAGAAAAACCATTCATCAACAGCTACAAACGTGTTAGAGAGATATTTGTATGAATAAACAAAACATGGTTCAGGTATACATTAGTAATGTTTTCAGAACCAAATAATAAAATTAGACATAAGAAAGCGACATAGACACTTTATTGGTCCGCTGTTATGAGCATTACCAACCTTTATCTGAAATATTCCATGTATAATACCAATGCGTTTAATCTAACTTCCAAATTGAATTGGAGATCGCCAATGCAAAGCGAAAGAAAGCGTGTTGAAATAAAACGAACTTATTACCTATTGAAAAAATAAAAAAAAGGACAAAAAACATAAACAAACGCTACAGCTTTGTATGACATGACATTATTCTAACTTGGTGAAGGAAGTGAATTGTATTGCAACTACTGGTGCTGCAACTGCTGTTTCTACTACAAATCGTCATTACTACTACTACTACTACTACTACTACTACTACTACTACTACTATTGTTGTTGGTGCTGCTGCTGCTGCCGCTACTACAACTTCTACAACTTTCTGCATAACTTTTAACGAACGTCGCTGCCATTCAGGATGTCTCTCTCACTCTCATTCTCTCTTTCTTTATATGTATATATGTTCATATATATTCACACACACACGCACACACACACACACACACACACACATATATATATATATATATTATATATATATATACACACGGAAATGTTGAACAATGAGAATCAGTTCTCATCACCGCATTAATTGCTAAATTTCTTTATTTCTCTTTTATATATATGTGTGTGCATGTTTGTGTGTGTATAGACAGATAGATAGATATACATATACATATATGCATAAACACACCCCACCCCATTAATATGTATATATATATATATATATATATATATGTATGTATGTATCAATATTATATATCATATATGCATATATACAAAATGTATAAAATATATAACATGTATGTGTGTATGCATACCTGATTGCGACCCAAATATTTAACGTTCTGCGAAACAAATAGAGAGAGAGAGAACTTTTGGAACACAGAGTAAATGTTTAATCATTTCATTGTGGCAGGTAGACAAAATGTAATTCCAAAGGCAAGAAGTAAAAAAAAAACTAGAAACTTTAAAAAAAAAACTCAGACATTTACCAAAATTGAATGAATGTCTAAAAGATAAAAAAACACAAAGAACACTTATTCGTAGATGTACAAGGAAGAAAATATTTTTAAATAATATAAATGTCACCGATAAAATTGTGTAAATTCTACTAGATCCGACACGCAAAACAACATACAATTAATTACGGGCACCAATTGTATTGTATAAAATAGCAAAGCAAGAAAAACAAGGACGTACTAAAAAACTACACAACCAATCGAATGTACATAACAGTTTACCAAAAAAAAAAAAAAAGACGAAACAATAATGTAATATGTGCCGACGACATATAGTAATATAAAATCATACAAAGCCGGCGAGCTGGCAGAAGCGTTAGCAAGTCGAGTGAAATGCTAAGCGGTATTTCATCTACCGCTACGTTCTGAGTTCAAATTCCGCCGAGGTATACTTTGCCTTTCATCTTTTCGGGGTCGATTAAATAAGTATCAGTTATGCACTAGGGTCAATATAATCCGTATGTCTGTCCTTGTTTGTCTTCTCTGTGTTTAATCTCTTGTGGGTAGTAAAGAAATAGGTATTTCATGTTTTTACGTTCCGAGTTCAACTTCCACCGAGGTCGACTTTACTTTTCTTCCTTTTGGGGTCGATAAATTAAGTACCAGTTGATCTAATCGATTGGCTCCCTAAGCATTTCGACCGGCGTGCTAACGTTTCTGCCAGCTCGCCGCCTTATATAATATTAACTGATTGGTAAAACTGTGGATGCGCGTGGCTTAGTGGTTAGGGTGTTAGCATCATGATCGTAAGAATGTGGTTTCGATTCCTGAACCGGGCGACGCGTCGTGTTCTTGAGCAAAACACTTTATTTAACGTTGCTCCAGTCAACTCAGCTGGCAAAAATGAATATCGCCGCCATGGACAGGCGTCCCGTCCAGCTGAGGAACACATACGCCATTGAAACCAGGAAACCGGGCCTATGAGCCTGGCTAGGCTTTAAAAGGGCGCAAGGAAAGAAGGATTTGTAAAACTATAACTGAAAAATAATTTTTTACATAGTGGAAAAATAAAACCCAATAAATATATCTAAAACGCAATAAATATATGTTAGCGTAAATTGGTGTATTTATGTTCATATAGGAAAAGAGGTAGAAACTTGAAGATGAAGCCATAGATCAATTAACTGGCTCAATCCGCTACCCAATAAGAAAATCGTTACGTCTTAGCTTAAGATATACGTTTTCTTTGTACATAGGCACTTCTCAAAAAACATATAATTACTTTATTATCTACAATAGAAATCCGGGCAATCACACTAAATATAACACAAAATTTGCTTCCTGTTATAGAATTTAGATTAATAGATATGAGAATAATAATCAGCCCTCTAGGTAATTACATTCGTCCACACAATTGTCCAATTTATTCATAATGTTAAGAAAAACAATTTGTTCTGCGAAAATAATGCCGTAAGTAACACATTGAATAAGACTTGCGGCAAATAATTTTAATTTTAGATCAACTTGTCACCGATGGACCTTCAGTCACGAAACGTATAAACAATATCTCGATATCTCAAAGATAGTATTTAGGATCAATTACCATGATGTCTTTTTCTGTTTGTTAGTATTATAGTATTTTATAGTAGTTCTGTTTGTCGTTGCGTTACTTAGCCCGTCGGTAACGCTTTTAGAGGATTAAAGAAAAAGAGGGAGAAAGAAGAGAGTGGGAGAGAGAAAAAGAGGGAGGGAGGGAGTAAAGCGGGAGATGTCTTGAGGTAGAGGGAATGTAATTGTAACGCTTTCCCGCGGTTAGTTGAAGGGAAAGAGGGGAAGAGAAAAAGGAGAAAGTAAAAGAGGAAACGGCGAAGAGAGAGAAAGAGGGGGAAGGAAAAGAGTTGGAGAGAGAAAAAGAGGGAGTATTTTTTTATTCCCCATAAGGTTGAGAAAAAGAGTGGTCAATACGGGGACAGACAAAACAAACGTTGGGCTAAGGGTATCGAATGAGACGAAACGTATGAATAAACAAACAATTAAAATATATACGATTAAATGAGAATGAGTGATTGACAAAAAATGAAGCGGAGGACGCGGTTGGCCCCACAAACAACATACTCACACTGAAGACTTTGCTTTCTCCTTTTTTACATTCTCGATTAAACAGGTTCTTTCACTCGCAACATACTTGCTATATACTTCCATCTTTTACGAAACATACTTTGCGACAGGCATTTCTTCTCCAGCCTTATTTTCCGTTTCATGGGGAAAACGAAAAAGTCGATTAGCACGGGACTGGAGATAAACATGCCTGTTGCAATTCCTTTCACTCTCGTCTTCCATACTACTTCTTTCGCCACAGCAACTACCGAGAGAAAACAGGCTCGCCCTTCCCTATTCAGGGAGGTCGGCGGAACTATCTTAATTACAGATTCGCTCGACACTTGTACTCTTCTCGAATGCGACAGCAGGTGTTCGACATAAGCCCAGAGTTCAGTCACCTTGGGGCATTGCACAATCGCGTGCAGGACAGTTTCACAGTCCCTCTCACATCTTGCACAAACCGGCGATGGTGCACAGCCATGTCTAAAGAGCTTATCTCGAACCGGTAAAGCTCCTCTGTAACATTGCCAGGCCAGGGGCTTTTGGTAATTATCCCTAAACACCGGACCGAATGTTCTTTGCAACAGGCTGGCCAGTTGAT